>NW_023254243.1:4920-5074 GCF_002007445.2 Ailuropoda melanoleuca | reverse complement strand
TCACTAATGGATGACAGAACAAGTCTGCCTTGCTGACTAGGACAGAGAGCACAAAGAGGAGGTGCAACTCAGCGTGTGACACCCCTTCCCCCCACCTCCGCCTCCTCCATATCTGCCTCTCAGGGGATAGGGCACTAGAGCCCATACTTCCAGG
>NW_023254243.1:0-4774 GCF_002007445.2 Ailuropoda melanoleuca | reverse complement strand
TCTGGTCCCTGATACAGGGAGTGTGCACTAGGAGAAGAGAGCTCAGCTGTCCGGGTGTGTCTCTGGTCCACACATATTCCCTCCTCTGTTTCCTGGGGAGGGCACGCCTGGCACTGGGTACCTTTCAACAGCACAGGCTTTGGCCTTGTGGCGGATGGATGAGGAATAGGTCTGCTGCTCTCCCCGGGGCAGCTCTTGCACCTGCACAGTGAAGTAGTGGATGGGGGGGCCTGTCGCTGCCTGGGACCCACTGGAGCCGGAGGCTGTGCACAGTCACTTCTGCCTGTGACACAGGAGCTCTCGTGGGGCAGAGGGGCACTGCACGCTCTGCAACCAAAACAGAACAGACCAGGGACACGTGACCGGCTGCTTCTCCAGGAAGGCACCATGTGAGCTCAAGCATGAGGACGTGGGCTGCCCATGAGGGCAGAGAACAGGGAGCTCATTCCCAGTTCTGCAGGCACTTGCGGCTCCCTCACAGTCAACTCTGTACCTGCCCCAGCCTGGACCTCACGGGAGACCCTGGCTTGCTCCCAAAGTGCTGCTCTCTCTTGCCGGAGACAGTCGGACAGACAGGAGGATGAGCCCACACGTGCTCCGTGGCAACCACACGTCCCTACAACATCTCGAAGTTGACACCTGGGCTTTGCTGAGCACATCCAGGCCCCTGTGGAATCTCCCTGTGATCTCAGGCTCAGTGCATCTGTCATGCTGACTCCTTCTTCCTGGAAGCCAACCAGAGCCTAAAACACAGACGGTGTCCTACTCGGATCCTCTGGGGCATGTCACTGCCGCCCTGTCCCCACAGTGCTGGCGACTGGGAATGCAGAGCGCAGGGAGTGGGGACCTGGCTCCAGATCTTGGATTGTTCCCAGCATGCATCTCCCTGTCCCATCAATTGCAGCAGCGGAACCCCACAGAGGAAGGAATAATTAATTAATTGTTTATCATGAAGTTGATTGATCCTGTTGAGAATGTGTGGTGGGTAATGAAGCAGTGATGATCGCTGACCCTGAGGTGATGGTGGGAGGAGCCCTTCCACCTGACTGCGGTCAGCACTCCTCTGGGAGCACACACTTGGGCTGTTGCGGTCCTCCCGAGAGCCCTGCATCCCCTCACCAGCCACAAGGACCACCCTCCTGGGCATACTGGCAATTGGTGAAGCTCTGCTGGGGGGGTCTGCAGGCCCTGGCAGACATCCCCTAAGCTCTATGGGCCCAAGGCAGGTGGTGCAGGTGGTTGGCATGTGGGCTGAGCTGTGGGCATGCACCCCCCAGCCCCATCAGCAGCAGCCCTGCTGTGGACCAGGGTGCCTCCATTTGGAGGGCACTCCTGATAATGCTTCCATCTGGATTTAAGTCACATCACACCTTTAGCAAACCTGGCTTTCACTGTGCCTTAGAAAGTGCTGAATTTCCCTATGGGGCTGTATCAACTCTGAGGAAGATGGCAAGAGCCTTTGGGAGAGGCACTCAGAGCCCTGAGGATGCCCCAGACAAGGGGGAGCCTGAGGACCTGGGCCAAAGCTGCAGGAGGGGTTCTCCTGGTGCCTGCCCCCGGTCTCGCCAACCCCACCCCTGTGCTGGCAGCTGCAGGTCAGACAGCACTATGTGCCAAAAGCCAGGGCCAACAATTGCATGGCTGTCTCTCCACCCACCTCAAGCTTTGGCATCTCCAGTGACTTCAAGGCTTCCTCCAGTTAGCAGTAGAGATAACCTTTGTCAGAGGAGGAAGGGCTGTGCATTTGTCTTCATCCTTGGGGTACAGAAGCTTGGTTATTGAGGTCGGGGGACTCACAGCAGGCTATGGCCTTCCCCTGGAAGGTGTGGAGCCCTGGAAGATCCGAAGCCACAGATAGGGGACACCAGTGTCCCCCCATTAGCCATCACAAGGGTCAGCCATGTGCCTGGGCTGAGCAGCCCTGTCCTGAGCAGCTGGGTGTTCCAGCTGGGGCAGCCTCTGAGCAGCTGCCAGAGCTCAGTGGGCCCTTCCGCTTTGTGGGCCATCAGCTTCCCCAGCTGCTCAGCCTGCTTGTGAGGGAATTTGAGAGTGCAGTGAGCCACAGTGCCTGGAAGGTGGCCAGAACGTGGTATGGGCTCAGTGCACCCTAGGCTGCTTTGCCTTCTACCTTTTGTAGGTTTCAGATTGGGCCTTGGGATGGTTTTCCAAGCACTCTGGGTTCAATTCATGTTTCCCTAAGGCTGTCTAGATCTTCTCCTAGAGTGATCCCACAGGCCACGGGGTCACTGAATCACATTCTGAGTGCAGCCATGGCACCAGCTCTATCTCTGGAGTTCTGCGGACCATGCTGGCCCTCAGGCTTCCCAAGGGGCCTCCAGGTGAGTGCAGGGAACAGAGAGGGGAAGGGCCTTGCCTAAGGTCACACAGCTCCAGAGCCTGATGCCTGGGGACTCCCAGAGCCCACCCATTTACTCTGTGCGCAAGCACCTTCCTGTCATCCTCTTCCCTGAGACCTCTGGGTCTGGCCCTGATCTCCCAGCCTGGAGTTGGGGCAGCCCTGGGGAGGGAGCCTGCTGAGGCAGATTCCAGAGTGAGGCTTGAGGGCATGTCAGGTGCTCGCTGAGATGGGAGCCCAAAGCAGATTTCTGTAGATGGAGGAGACTGAGTGTCTGTGGAGGGTGTCCACATCACGGCCTCACAGCTGTGTCCCTGGCAAATGACTGAATCTGTCTGGGCCCCACTTCTTCTGTAGAACTGGGACTCACAACGTTTTGTTCCCCAGGCCTTGGTGAGGATAAACCAAGACAATGTACAATAAGCATCTCACCAGTGCTTGGAACGAAAGCAGCGTCCATGGAGACAGATCTCCCTATGACTGCTGGGTAGAAAACTTTTTTATTGAGCCCCTGCTGAGCTGGGCACCTGCTTTTGAACATCAGCGATCAAGTGCCTGGCTTCAGGGAGCTGTACTCCAACAGAATGAGTCAGAGCCACCCTGGGCCAGTTACACAACCTCGGTGGGCCGCGTCTCCAGCTTTAAACCTGGGACATTCCTGTCTTTTTAGTAAATGTCAGGCTGTGCAGACATGCGACAATGCAGGGCCTGACCCAGGAAGCCATGGACCCAGAAAGTTCACAGCTCCCATTTAGGCCCAGCTCTCCTCCCAACAGCACCACAACAGTGGACTTGGGCCCTGGGTCGTACGTCTCTTCTCAGTGGTGATGACAGTGGCCACCAGTGGCAGCCCCTAGTGGTGTTTCATCTTGGCCAAAAGACTGAAGATGTATGCTGACTCCAGGGTCAGTTTGGCTGCTGTGAACTGCCTCACCATGGTCCCCACCTCCACCATTGTGAACGTGCTGGGGTTGTTGCTGGCCAGGCGGCAGGGGATCTGGTACCCTGTGGACAAGGCAGGAGGACCACACATTGGTCACGTCACCCCCCAGACCCCGCATTTCCGCCACCCTGCCACCACCACTCTACTTTCTTTCCCCGACATTCTTCCTCCTCTGCCAGCATCTGAGAGGGAGGGCATAGCCGTGGTGATGGATGGAGACTCTGAGTGCTGGGCCCCCATGACCCTCGTTCCCCTTCATCCTTCCCGCCACCACGATGTGGACACATTTTCATCTTCCCCAGGGCTGTTGGAGCTGAGAGAACATGGCAGGAACCAACCAGTGCTCCTGAGGGGCAAGCCCAGTGCTCCCTGCTTTTTCTCTTCCTCCTCACCCCTCCTGACACCGCCCCCTTATCCTCCCAGGGCCAAGGGCAGTGCCTCCTCCTAGAATGTTCCTTCAAGTGCGCCCTTCTCCCATGGTTATGTGTCTTTCCCCTCAGTCATCCTCCCCATCTGTCCACAGATCCCAGCTTTGGGAATGGGAGCTGGTGCCAGCTCAGCACTGTCCCCTGCTGTCGGCCCCTCCTCTGTGCCCACCCCCAGGAAACCCCAGCATGGCCCCCATCCTGCCAAGGAAGCAGTGGGGTGCATGTTATCAGTTCTGGGGGGCTTCTCCAGCTCTGAATGGCTCCTAAAGTTCCCTGGTTTTCAAGGGATTGCAGTTGATGAGATGTTATGAATGACCAAGCCTCCCAACCAGGCTGCACCAGACTGCCTCCATGCATGTCTGAAGAGGCAATGCCAACTGTCAGACCCAGCCTGGGACCCAGCTGTGCTCCTGCCCTAATTAAAAACAGAGCTTGTGGGGTGCGCTGGCATTACAAACACAGAAGACAGCCAACCTGCTCATTGACAGATGATGTGGGCCTCAAAGTCGGGAAATCGTGGGGTCCAGAAAGAACTTGTGTTTACTCAATAGATGTGTGCCCCACAAACCCAGAAAGCTCTGGATCAGCAGAGGGGCTTCTTGGGTCCATGACAGCAAGGACAGAGTGGTGACAACGATTACTGTCCCCATGGACTGTGCTCAGTCAGCCTCCAGGCCTCCCGGGTCCCTTTCTGCAGCCACCTATCGCAGTCAGTCCTTCCCAAATGTCCCCAGGGGGAAGCAACACTGTCCCTCCTGAGGACCATGGCTCCACAGTCAGACCCGCAACAGCTTGCCTCCCCTGGGCCTCTCTGCTCTGCACTCTCCTCCCTTCTGTTCATCACCAACAGGCAGGAGCCTGTTCGGGTCCATCCAGCCAACTCTTGGTGGACCTGCAATCCCAGAGCCGACCTAGGAAAAATTCCTCAGCCCCTCAAACTGTGAGGAGTGCCCTCCACTCTCTGTTCTGCTGACCCCCTACTTGTTTACAGGCCACATGCCTTGATGAGACCCTGGACTCCCTGGAGACCTGGAAGGCATCTGTCTT
>NW_023254242.1:0-3033 GCF_002007445.2 Ailuropoda melanoleuca | reverse complement strand
ATCTGAGATTCCAGGAACAGTCCTCCACAGGTGTCTCTGTCCCATTTTAGGAGACAGGATCGCCTGCTGGTTTGGGATTGGGCAGATAGAAGTTTTTGGCAGGCACAGAGTGAACACTCAACAAAATGGAGCAACCATAACAAAAACATCAACACAAACAATGGAATAATAATTAACACCATCAGCATTTCGCTAGGGCATAAGCCTAAATATAGGCATAGAGAAAGATGACTACATCTGAACTATTTCAGAAACTGAATAACCCAACAAGCATCCCTCAAATACTTCTCCTTATCAAACCCCATGCTAGCCATCTGCTCCCATCCCTCCACTCATCAGCAACTCACCCCTCAACTCATCCCTCTACTCATCAACAGTCTCATACATCTGCTTTTTCTGAAGTGCTGCCCCTATTCCTTGTACTCAACAGCAAGTCTACACAGCTCCATCACCACCTCCTACAGAAAGCCTTCCGTCATTACTCCAGTCTTCAACACTCTTTGGTCTGACCCTTTCTGGCACTTACAGGTAGGAACAGTGCTGTCTGAATGAAACCTTCTGTTCTACATCTATGCTATCCACTATGGTAGCCACTAGTCATGTGTGACTACTAAACACCTGAATACGGCTAGTGCAACTGAAGAACTGAATGTTTCATTTTATTTAATTTTAATGCCAATAACCACATGTGACTAGTGACTACTACATTAGACAGCATAGGTCTAGATTATAGAATTTAGCCTCTAGCTATAATATTATTTGCTTTGCCTTTTCTACAATGCTAGTCTACAGAAAAAAAAACATACATAATTGTGCTCTCTATGCAGAATACTCACTGTTGGATGGATTTCAGACACACCTGCACTTAAGTACTATAGCATCCCCCTATCTCTTTCCTCTATCTTCTGCATTATCACATGATAAACTCACTGTGGGGATCTGGAACCATACTGCCCATGGAAGGAAACACTAAAACACAACAAGATTTAGGACTAGGGGTCAGAATATTAATTGTGAAGGAACTACTTAACCTCTCTGTGTCTCCAGGTCTTCATCTATAAAATGCCTATAATTACAGACTCTCCTTCCAGAAGCTGGTTGAGAAGATTAAGTAATATAATCCATCTAAAGGACTTGGTGCATAGTAGGTACTCAGCAGAAGTTACTGCTGAGGGAGTGGCTGGATGAATAAGAAAAAAGAATGACTAAGCATAAGTTCTGGTTCAACCTGGTTCTCGCCGAAAAAGGTATTTGCATCTCTCAGAGGGCAACTCCTTTCTAGGAGCCTCATATGACTTCCGAGCAGGACCCTTGTGCTCCTTTTTCTGACTACCTGCTAGTCCTTGACAAACTTAATTCTTGAGGAGGATTTATTCCTGGCCCTTCACCAGTGCCACAATGGAAGTGGCTCTCTAGGATAAGCATGAAGCTACTGAGTAGAAACATCACTATTTATGCAAAATTCATGCTTATTACTGACATGCACTCTGGATGGAAGGGTGACTATTATTCTACAAATAAACGCTTCTGAGAATCTATAAAGCCTTCCCTCATCAAACAAAGGAAAGATACAGGGTGAAAATACCCTCCCTTTCTGGATCCAGGCTATACTCCTTAACTTTTCCACCAAAATCAAGACACTTAATCCATCCTTCTCAGCCCCTGGCTCCCCCCTCCACCAATCTGATTAAACTAGGTTACTCCCTCTCCCTGCTGTGTCTGACACTTAAAAGTTGCCTGAACCAATCAAACAAACATGACCTGATTTGGCTTAGGCAAACAACTAGGTAGAAGATACATCATAATTACTTACACTGACTGAGCTGGGATTTTCAGATTCTTTATCTAATAACACTTTCTAGTGGAAGGACCATTGAGAAGGACACAGGGCTATGAAATTGTTCCCAAGCACTGATTTCTTGTAAGAACACTGGAGACAAACTATATTTGATGGAAAAACTATATTTTTAAATCAATATCTATGCTTATTGAAGTTCATTTAAAAACAAAACAATTTCAAATACTCAGTTCTATTGTCTATAAAAAGACAACAGAAATTTCAGAAATGAAACTGTCTCTTCCATACTCAAAAGCAGTGTAAAAATACTTCTTAGGTCGCGTGATTATTTTTTGCTCTTGTTCTCAGATTCTGACCACTAAACCAGCCTCAAGTCTTATATATTTGTTTATCCTACCTTCGACTCAAGTGGGTTTTTTTTTATTATTTTTATTCAAGTAAAATTAACACAGTGTTCTATTACTTTCAGGTGTAGTTTAAAGTGTACAATTCTATACACTTCTCAGTGTTTATCAAGATAAGTGTACTCTTAATCCCCATCACCTATTTCACCCATCCCCCCCCCAGTCTTCTGCAATCACCAGTTTTTTCTCTATTTTTAAGAATCTGGTTGTCTTTTTCTTTTCTGTCTTTTTGTTTGTTCATTTGTTTTGTTTCCCAAATTCCACATATGAGTGAAATCATATGGTATCTGTCTTTTTCTGACTGACTTATTTCACTTAGCATTATACCGTCTAAGTCTATCCATGTTGTTGCAAATGGCAAGATTTTATTCTTTTTTATGGCTGAGTAATATTCCATTATATATATAGATATAGACATCTATCTATCTATCTATCTATCTATCTATCTATCTATCTATCCTCTAGCTAGCTAGCTAACTTCCCTATCCTCTCTATCCATTCAGCTATTGACGGCCATATTTGGGCTGCTTCTATATCTTAGCTATTGTGAATAATGCTTCAGTAAACATAGGAGTGAATATATATTTTCAAATTAGTGTTTCTATTTTCTTCAGGTAAATATACAGTAGTGAAATTACTGGATCATATGGTAATTCTATTTTTAATTTTTTGGGGGAACCTCCATACTGTCTTCTATATTCTTGAGCTACACTGGTAGTAGAAAGACCACCATATAATATTTCAAATACCATCCCCCCCAAAAAATTCTATAAAGTCTTGAACACCATATACCTATTACAATTCCAGTACCAATGGTCAAAACAATTTCAA
>NW_023254241.1:0-7031 GCF_002007445.2 Ailuropoda melanoleuca | reverse complement strand
ATCCCAGGGGCTGGCGCCCTAGCTCAGATGGCCACAGCGCCCCCCCCCCCAATTGCTCAGATGCTCCTTGTCGGGCTCCCGGCCTCTGGTTCTCTCTCCCCCATCTGCTCAGTTGCAGCTGGAGGGATATTTTTAAAATGCAAATCTGGCCAAGTCACTCACCTCTTTAAAATTCTTCAGTGGCTTCCCATTTCCCACAGGATGAAATGAAAACTCCTTAACATTTTTAAAAAATCCTTGCAATCTGACTGCCTGTAACTCTCTATTCTCACCTGTTTCTCACCACTCTCCTCACTAAACTCTGANCTGTGATGAGGTAAGGCTTCTACAAAGCCCTGCAAAATCCAGCTCATTAATTTTGTGTTTCTTATGCTTAACTTCAGCCTTGCTAACATGGTGCCAAAAAGCAATCCACCTGAAACAGTCTCTCCAGCTGTTGTCGCATATGCCACTAGCATATTGGGATAGCGCAGCGGTCCAGAAAAAAAGAGGCTGGATTCATGCTGTGGACTGCATCATTTTTTGCACTCTCATATTCTTCTGGCTGGTTTTTCATTTGTCTTCAACTTTTTATATTCTTAGGATAGACTTTTAATAAGGCAGGACCAACAAGTCCCTTTGGGAGAGATACATAATAACATCACCCTTTTTAAAAAAATTTTTTTTTATTTGAGACAGAGTGAGCGAGAGTGAGCACAAGCAGGGGGAGGGGCTGAGCAGGGAGTTCAACGTGGGGCTCAGTCCCAGGACCCTGGGATCATGGCCTGAACCGAAGGCAGACACTTAACCAACTAAGCCACCCAGGTGCCCCAATAGCACCTTCCTTGATTGGACCCAAACACATCAGCGCTACATAGGGACTCTGGACTGGAGTTCAAGTGCTGGTTCTATCACTACTTGGCTATTTGATTTTAGCAGCTAATTTGCATTTTCTAGACCTCTGTTTCCTTGTTTGTAAATAGAGGGCACTGGAGTGAATAATGCCAACAGTTGTTTTAGGCCAAATAGTCTATTAATTCATTCATATGAAGCCTCTTACCAGAAACGCTAATCCTTTTTTGTATCCTTTCCCCCCAGAACTGAATAGAGAATCATTTCTGAAGGTGAACTAAAAATGAGTCCCCCATTCTCTTAAAAAGAGAATTGAATACTTTTTGATATTCAACCTAGCAACAGTCCCAGATGGGATAAAACTGTCTGATCTGCATGGCAAATTCTACACAAAAAACGAAGGCACAAAATTCAAGAAAGGGAAATGTCAGCATTGAGGTAGTTGTGAACGTGAAGTTCACATCCGTCCGTGTAGACCTCTGAGCACTTAGAAATGTACCTGCAGGTCAAACCTCAGTTGTAGGATCACCGTTCTAGTTCTGCAATTTTAGTAAATTTGACACTTCTAATTCAAAAAGAAGCACTCGAGTTTCTATCACTGAGGTGATCGGAGTTCTCAGCTTCATACTTCTTAGAAAGGATTTCTCATCATTTTTATGTGCATCACTCTCTCTCTCTTTTTAAATCTCTCTTCTGACAGTATAAACGGACAGCTCTTCACAGAGCATGCTTAGAAGGACATTTGGCAATTGCGGAGAAGTTAATGGAAGCTGGAGCCCAGATCGAATTCCGTGATATGGTAAATATATTTCTTTGTTTGGAAATGAGCCAAAATAAGTAGACTATATGAAGCTTGAGAAAACCTACGATGAAAAATGGGGCTGATTGGATTGAAAATTGATCTGAGAGAACTAGGTGAAAGCTCATTTCTCCATACAAAGGGAAGTTAGGAGATGGGGCTAGGTCATGTGGAAAGTATTTTCCATACATACTGAAGAGGAGAGGAGTGTTTCAGGGAAAAGAAGGAAGTGAAGGCTGCAATTCAATATCCTCATCAGAGAGTTGGGTCAGTATCAAGTCAGTAGCATTACTGAGAAATAATACACTCAGCACTTACCTCTTAGCATCCCTGTCCTTCCATTACACACGGCAGTCTGCTCGTGGCCCCTTGGCTGCTAGCGATGTGTCAGAATTCTCTAGCTGTACACCTTATATGATAGATGCCATCAGTGAGATCAGGGGCTAAACTGCATGTGGAATGAACTGCATCTATGGAAAGTAGCTGCTATTCAGGCCTCAATAATTCAACTTCTGTGAGTTCTATAAAGACCAGCATACAGCATATTTTATGGACTGAAAATTGAACTGGGAAAATGCTTTATTTATTTAAATGCGGCTCAATTTGACTTTATAGCAAAGCAGAAGAGGGATATTAAAAAAGTCCAAAGAATTTGAACAAAATTGAACCCTGAAGACAAACACACAGGAAAGCAATAAAAAAAACAAAACAAAGTTTGCATGAAAAAGACACTAACAATTCATGAGTGTATGATTTGGAAGGCCAGGAGTATGTCAGAGTGTGGAAGAGGGGATCTCCTAAGAGCCAGGGAAATGTGCAGTGACCACGAGTGTGGACACTTGAGGGACAGAGGCTGTGCCGGCACAAATGATGGCAGAGAACCAGCAAGAGATGGGCAAAAAACAACAGGGACACAGGAAGAGGGGCAGATCCAGATTAAAATCTCTTGGAAGGGACAACTTTTATTCTGCCAGAATTTTAGAAAGCATTTGTCTAGAACTTCTGAGTATATTTGGCAAAAGTGGCTTAAAGTTCCAGGCAGATGTGGGTTTGAATATCTAGTCTGATACTTACTAGCTGTGCTTCCTTGGGCAAGAAACTCTCCAAAATAGGAGACCTGTTTTTCTCATCTGCAAAACGAGTGTAGTCTCCCCTACCACATAATGTTGCTAGGAGGACCAATCGATCGAAAGTGTGTAGCACCTTGTCGGCATGCTGAAATTCTCAATAAATTGTAGTTCTCAATAAATTGTAGTTCTTAGTCATTGCAGTTGTAGTCCGGAGGCCGACAGCCCACTGCTGCCATGGATGTCCTAGCAAATCGTGTTCCCGGGCCTCAGAAACCAAGTACTAACTCCTCTTGGCCAGTTCTTCACGTTAAATCATGTCCTTTTACCTTCTGGTATAGCTTGAATCCACAGCCCTTCACTGGGCAAGCCGTGGAGGAAACCTGGATGTCTTAAAATTGCTATTGAATAAAGGAGCAAAAATCAGTGCTCGGGATAAGGTATTTCTCCCTTTCTCTCTTCTCCCCTTCTTCCCTCCTCCCCTGCTTCCTCTCCTCTTTTCCTCCGCCTCCTCCTCCCCTCCACCCTCCTCTCCCAAAGCCACCCCGNCACCCTCCTCTCCCATTTGAGCTCATGCTGTGTGGGGCACCATAGTGGCCACATGTCCCCCTCGCACATGCCTTGGGGTCTGGGACAGTCTCTGTCCCCGAGCCCCACAAATCAGTTGCATTCTTAAATTTCCCAGTTGCTCAGCACAGCGCTGCACGTGGCCGTGAGGACCGGCCACTACGAGTGCGCAGAGCACCTCATCGCTTGTGAGGCCGACCTCAACGCCAAAGACCGAGTGAGTACCTGGGCAAAGTTCCACCTCCCGCAGCTCCAGCCCTCATTCATCTGGAATCACTCCCAAGCCCGGGCTCTTGTGGGACGCACTTCCAGGCCTCAGGCCCCACTTTAGCCTGTGGTCTTGGCTTCTCTAGGAAGGAGATACCCCTCTGCATGACGCCGTGAGGCTGAACCGTTACAAGATGATCAGACTCCTGATTATGTATGGGGCTGACCTCAACATCAAGAATTGCGTAAGTAACCAAAACAAACAGCCCCTGCTTGTGGGCTTTCTGATTCACAAAAGCATATCTCCTGTACTTCACAATGGTCCTATAGTGGTAGGATTTCAAGGTTGTGGGTGGTCTTGTGATGCTAGTCCTTGGCAAGGACTCCTATCACCTGGTCAGAGATGGGTGGAGCCATCATGACTGCGATGGCTTCAGTGCCAGCATAGTGTCTGGTGATTCTTTTAAGATTTGGTCTCGAAAATACGAGATGGTCAAAATTGCTCACCTTCACAAACCCAAGCACAATCTTCCCTGGCCACCCCTGGCTGAGCAAGGCCTGGGGTTTTCAGGAATAAAGACAGGCATCCTTCCTGCAGTGATAACATTCCACAGAGGTCAGTGGGGCCAAGAGCCAATGAACTGAAATTAATCAATATCGAATCCGAGGAATTCTGAGTAGTCCTCCCCTCCTTACAACAGCAGGACATGCTACCACTTTCTTCCAGGGCTAGCCATGCTTTTGCCTATATTTTTGAGATAATTTCTATCCATTCTCCATTTTGGTTTATCTGCATATCCCTCAAAATAATTTCCTATATTTAGGCCCTGAAAATGCTTGTCCCTTCTACAAGTATGTGTTAATTTAGCTTCATCTGCAAGCCAGGGAAGAGAGCCAACTTTTCCTCATGGTCCCAATTCCCAAACATCATCTAATATAAGCTTTAAAAATATTGCTGGAAGGAATGGATATAAATTCCCAAAGAAATAATTTGAAAGATTTGGTAGAAAATCACTTTACAAAGAAGGAAAAGAAAACCCCAGTCCTCTTCTGTTGTGAATAATTTCTTCCCCTTATTGTGTTACTATGAAACTGAGAGGAATATTTTATCATAAAAACCCCCACAAAACTGTCTTGGTGATAGGAACAAAGGATAGAAGCAATAAATAGAGGCTGCCTGGATGGGAAAGTGTTAATAGTAGGTCCCCACATCCTGCATATTGGGATTGGTCTTGTCTAACAATTTAAATTAGCAGAAAAAGAGTAGATTTAATGAAATCTCCAAAACTGCAGAAAATATGACAATTGTTTTCAGGCAGTGAGACATTACCAGCAGAGAGAAATAGCATACAGATTTGGGGAGCCTATGTAAGTAGCCAGAAAATCAGGAGATAAATTCTAATAGAGAGAAGTTGAAGGAATTCATGGAAGAATAGCCCAAAATATACCAAGAGGGCTCATGTCTTTGAATTATCAGTTAGACCCCAGCATAAGGGTCCTGGAACTATTAATGTCATGGATCTGATGGCTGGATATTCCCCAAAAGACCATTAAACCATTGGACACCATCTTGAAGGGAACTGGAAACAATACACAGTACATTATTCTACTGTTGTCCAAAGGTCTGTCATCATGTGTACTGATGAGCGTTTCTTGAGGAATATGCTACAGAGGTGGGAACTTCTAAAATGAAGGTTACAGGGCCACTAATTCAAATAAGCACAGGGGCCAGGCAGATCACCTAAATTATGTAAACGGTCGCCACGGGAGTCTGTACACATAACTTTTAAGGGTGGTGGCTCTTCCCCAACCCAGTCCATTGTTGCTCTGTGAAGCCACAGGTATCATGCTGGCCAACTCTTCTGATTTTTTCAGAGTTCACAAATTCAGTTGGGAAATCTCCTAATTTCCAACTGTTGCCAATTAATTCCAACTTTTAAAAAAATCTAAGCTGTGTTTGGGCCCAAACAAAACAGGTCTCTAGACTGATTTGCATCTCAAAGCTGCCAGTTCTCAGTCTCTGAGTTAAAGAGACTTCCAAATGATTAGGGGTGGAAAAATTTAAGATCTCTCATATTTAAAGACAAGAATTGAGAGGTGACATGGTATTAAAATTGTAAATGTCTTGAGACCTATGCATAAGGGGAAAAGCATTTTGGTCTCAAAAATTATTTACACATCGTTGATGTCTCCTCCAAGAAAAAGGAAACTTTCCAGGAGATCCCAGTGTGAAAACCCCACCCCTCAGAGCAGTAATAGTTCTGCACAGCACCTGAGGACTTCAGCCAAGGCGTCCACACAGCTCGTTTACCAACAGGTTTTATCAATCAGGAATCATTTTCCAAATTGATAGGAACTGCTTCTTGACCACTATCTCCCCACGCCCCTTCTGCAGGATACCTGAGATGTATTGAGGCGTTTTTTGAATTTCAAAATGACTTGGCATGCTCTTGCCATTTACTGTCTAGGGACTANTGGTTTTTTTTTTTTTTTTTTTTTTTTTTTTTTTTACCAATACCTGGGACAGTCCCACAGAGCACGGCGGGGGGCGGGGGGCAAAAATATTGCTAATCTGAAATGCCAAAAGCATTCCTGTGAGAAACAGTGAAGGGCTGATTTGAATATAAACTGCGAATCACTTATAGTGGAAAGCATAAAACAGTTCAATAACATACACCTACCCACTACCTCATTATACACACACACACACACACACACACACACACACACAGGATGTGTGGGATTTATAGATGCCTCCCAGGTGGAAGTCACATTTCCTCCCGTATTTTGATTAGGCTGGGAAGACCCCCATGGATCTGGTGCTGCACTGGCAGAATGGAACCAAAGCAATATTTGACAGCCTCAAGGAGAACTCCTACAAAACCTCTCGCATAGCCTCCTTCTGAGGGAAGCCATGCCACTCGCACCCGTTGTTCTCCACCGGCATTTTGCAGGCACGGCTCCAAAGTAGAGGAACGAGTCCTAACAGCCAGCTCCTACCCCCCGGTTGTAAGGCTGCACCTAATGAAGTTCTGAGAAAGCACAGGGATGTAGGTACGGGCGTTTCCCTTAGAGAAACTCACTCTATTTATTTTTATTTATTCCTGTTTATTTATTTATTTATTTCCTTGGATGCCCCTGGTATTCGGATCCTTCATGATGATCCATTTGATGAGCAAAGCTTAATTTGTATATAACACTTCCGAGCCCTCCTCTAGATTGTTCTTAAACCATGTTCACAAGCAGTGCTGTTGGTGCCTACTCGTGCACCTCGTTGGTGGAAGATATTTCAAGGTGTTTTTAAAGGACAAGGGTGATTATCACAGCCCTCTTTTCTCCTGAGTTTTTAATGCTGAAGTTTGGGGCAGTGGGAGGCACATAGCGACAGGAGAGGAAACTGTAGAATGAAAGGATTCTCTGAGAAGGACAGTAAAGCCAAGCCGTCTGACGCCTGGGCCTGGTATTTCTTACCAAGTCACATGTTGTACCAAGGTGAAGAGAATGTCATGAGTGTAAGTGGCGTGTCGTGGCAGGTGCGGGCCGCTGGGCCATGCAGAAGT
>NW_023254240.1:0-3602 GCF_002007445.2 Ailuropoda melanoleuca | reverse complement strand
AGGGCCCAACAATCTGTTTCAACAAACCTTTTAGGTGATCAGTGCATGCTAAAATTTGGGAACCACTGAGCTAAGAGAGCCTCCAAATAGCATTAAGCTGGTGATAATACGTTCAGATATGTGTTTTAAAAAGNAACTTGTTAGAGATGCCCATTTTCAGGCCCACCCTAGTCCTACAGATAGAGAAAATCTGTGGGTAGGGCCCAACAATCTGTTTCAACAAACCTTTTAGGTGATCAGTGCATGCTAAAATTTGGGAACCACTGAGCATTAAGCTGGTGATAATACGTTCAGATATGTGTTTTAAAAAGTTATTTTAGGGGCGCCTGGGTGGCACAGCGGTTAAGCGTCTGCCTTCAGCTCAGGGCGTGATCCCGGCGTTATGGGTTCGAGTCCCACATCAGGCTCCTATGCTAGGAGCCTGCTTCTTCCTCTCCCACTCCCCCTGCTTGTGTTCCCTCTCTCGCTGGCTGTCTCTATCTCTGTCGAATAAATAAAATAAAATCTTTAAAAAAAAATAAAAAAAAAATAAAAAGTTATTTTAGTGAAGATTTGATTAGAGAAAGATAAAATGAGCAGAGAGACAATTTAAGATCACATGGTCAAGAGACCATGAAGACATGACCATATGAAATACCAGGGAGGGAAGAGAGAGATGGTGAAGTTACAAATAGCGTTTAAGGAGGTCAATCAATGGGATTTGATTAAAAGAAAAGTGAAGACCCTGATATCTGCTATACTTCTTTCATGACTTGATGGTGGGCAGTGGTGCCATTCATAAGATGGGGAGTGCAGAAGGGGGTAAGGGACACTCTGTTTTGAATATGTTGAGGTTGAATTTTCTGTAGTACAGTTGAGCAAAATATTGAATAGACAGTTGGGTATATAAGCATGGAGTTCTAGAAGGAGATCTGAGGTAAAAATAGACATGAGGAAGTCTAGATATTTTAGGTAACTGAGAAGATATGGGTAAGGACAGTGCAATGGATAAAAACAGAAGATGAGTCAGGGTAATGCTTCAGGGTCATTTATGGGCTAGACAGAAAAGAAAGCACCTTCACATGTGATTACGAATAAGCAGTCCACTATTCGGTAAGTTAGAGAAGCACCAGGAGAATATTTGATCCTGGAGACCAAAGGAGGAGAGAATTCCAGGAGGAACATATTGGCCAACAGTGATATATTATGGAAAGCTGAAAGCTCAGAAACTTTTCATTTTGATTTTAGGGGATCATTGGCTGCTTTGGTCAGAACCATTTCTCTGGCCCAGAGAGGATGGTTTTTCTTGAATCTCTGGTCCAGCAGGGACAGCAGACTCCCTATTTTAGAAGAAGGTCCCTGTTTCATATACGTCTAATATAACTGGAGTGGTTATGAAGGCAATTTTTAGCATCATGTGAAGTTGCCAGCTAAACCAATTAGAGAAGCCATGTTCTTACAAGAGGATATAATTGCTTCCAGATAGAAGCAAGTGGAATGGAGGCACTGAAGGCATGAATGAGACCTACCTCCTCAGCAGGCAGGTCTAACATTATAGCAGAGGTAACAGAAGACATTAAAACCCTCTGTCCTTGAGTCAAGACAAGGAGATGTGAAAGGCCCCTGGGGGCTGGGGCCTCAAGCTGGTAACAGGAAAAGGTGACATCTACGTGGAAGGGTGTTTGGAAGGATAAGCAGGAATAATCACTTATTCATTTGCCTGTCTTACTCCCACTGAGCAAAGGTAGGACTTTGATCTTCCCTTAGATGAGTCCAAAACTGTGGAGTAAAGATTATACAGGTCCTCTGTTCTCTGATGTTGACTTCTGCACTATCCTGGATGTTTAGCTTTAACCTTGAATTAAATCTGAAAATTTCATTCTAGTCTAAGCCTGAAAGACTTGCATAACTGGAAAACCTGGGTGGCCAGGAAGTTGGGGCCTTGCTGGACTCTTGCTCCTGGCCCGTGGTCATTAGATGAAGTGAAATGGTATTTCTAAAATTTTTTTTAACACCAACCATGAAAATTTACTGAGCTTTAAATTTTGAAGTAAATGTTCTAAAGAAAGAAACACTTCCCATTGACCACCAATATGAAAATCATTAATTTTAAAGTGCCTTTTTACCCTGTAATAGCCTGTATCCTACTGCCCTCACGCCCACACAAGGGCATGAATCAAGTCAATTAATAACCTGAGACAAAATAAAATATTCTAAGACTGTCTCTAGCTTCTTATTTTTTAGGACGGGGTTGGAATGAAACTTGTCCCTAGAGTTTGGGAGAATTAGTTCATGATACCCAATAGCATTAAACGCTTAATTGGCTTCTGATCTAATTCTGGGTGTCTGAGACAGATTCTGTTGAATAATTTAGGCTCCATTATTTTAGGATTGAATTGCAATAAACTTTGTATATCTGGGGTATGTATGTCCTAGGAAATTCCTGTATCTCTCAGCTTCAAACATTCATACTTGTCATATCTTACGGCTCACATTTGATAATAAAGCATCATTTTCATTTGTGAGATGTCCTCTGCTATTTCTCTTTTGCTAGTGTAAGTGGAAATATCCAAGCACCAAGTCACACAATTTATTCCTCCCCTTAAGAAATTATTTCTATAGTGGAAAAATCATATTAATTTATGATTGTAAAGAGAGTATTTGAATCATAGAGAAGTTTGGAGGAAAGAATCCAGAAGAAATTCTACCAAGTTTCTTTTTGGCCAAGAAATTTGTAACAAAGAGGATTTATTTGTAGAAAAGAGTTTTGTATATTTCTAAAATCATTTAAATTGTTATGAAGCTAATTTGCATGTGAAATCACAATCTTAAAATATATATCTCCATTTTAAAGAATGTAAATATTTATTATCATATTTGAAATATATATATGCCCTTTAGTTTATATTTTGTAATATATATATGATATGATATGAATGGGCTCTATAGACAAGTAACATGATTAATGGAATTACTCAGCAATAATATAAATGTTTACTACCAGATAGTTTAATAGAATCCTTCCAAAAATTCAATTTAGCCAATAAATATTTATCATGTTTCTTATAAACAATAGATTCTATTATTGCAGCTTGGGCTGGGCAGCTTGATAAGAGAGACAATAAACAAGTATTTACGAGTATGATGGGTGTTATAAGAGGCAAAAAATAGAATGGGTAGTATTGTAGACCTACCCTGATTTGGGGGTCAGGGCTTACTGGAGAAAGAAATTCAAGCTTAGACTTGAAGAGTACCTAAGTGGAATAGTTAGAGTTGTCTTAGGTATATTTAAAACAAGGAGTCGAGGGAGATGATTAGGGATGAGACAGAAACTGGAAAGAGTTGAGTATGACCCGGGCATAGGGTCCCAAACAGAGAGGTGAAAGATGAAGCTTTAGAAGTAGGTGGGAGTCAGAGCTGAAGGACCATATGGGTTCGGTCAAAGAGATTTGAGTTCATCTAAAGCCTAGGGGAGGAACTTGTTGGGTTTTAAGTAGTGAACATTTGTGATTGTATTTGTGTTTTCATGACATATCCCGAGATAATGACATGGAGAAGGATTGGAAAAGAACAAGAGTGGAAGTGGCAGTAGGCCATGACTGTGGTCCCCACAAGGGAAGATG
>NW_023254239.1:0-3614 GCF_002007445.2 Ailuropoda melanoleuca | reverse complement strand
AAAAAAAATTTCACAGTGAAAGTGTTAACTTTCTTAAAGATGTAAAACTTTAAAAAAGTACAAGGTTTTTTTCCAAAGTCCGGCTGAGATGCACTGATCAGTCACTGGACGTGGGCCACCTTGAAGGGGGCATGACTTGGTGGGGACAGCTGTCTCCCGCTGGGGGAATCTCTGGAGGTTCTTTCTGCTGACAGCTCTTAGCAGGTGGCCAACAAGCTCTTCATGAGAGGGGAGGTCTGGGTGGCACTTTGGTGGTGTTCTGTTCTCACTGAAGTGTAGTTTCGTGAGGTCCAAGTACTTCTCTGGGGACCCAATTAGTTGACCCAGCTCACCACTGAGGAGCGAGGCAGTGCCTCCAAAAGTAGCTGTCGAGTAATGTGAGCAGGGATNCCCAGCAGACCCAGCAGACCCAGGCTGGAGGGAGGTACTTCCCTAATGGTTCTAAGGATGTGTGTGGTCGCAGTGGTGAATAAAAGCCATTTAAGTTGCATTAGGCTCTTGTGTTGTAACTTCCCCTGTAATTATGATTTGTAACCAAACACAACGGGCAAGGACTTTCCCTGAAGCCTTTCTAGCTGAAAACTTTTCTCTGCTAAAGAACACAGCTGATGTTCCAACTCCTCATTTCTTCCTCTGGAGAGGTTAGTGTTTTTTAAACACATGCGTGCACACACACACACACACACACACACACACACACACACACACACACACTCAGGAAAACAATACTACCAACACCTCAAACCAACACCAATGCAAACAAGTGGATTGCCACTCTGGCAGTCTTGGGGGCTCAGGCCCCTGAAAGTGATTTCTGTCCTTTTCAAATTCACATTTTTCCTGATTGAGAAATGTTTGATTCATTTCAAGGAGACAGATCTCAGATTACGGGAAGGATTCTTCCAGACTGTGCTGTCTCAGATTTTTTATTGGAAGACGGGTCTGGATTTTGCTTTTCTTTCTTTTTGTTGTTGTTGTTCTCACTCTGAATTTATTCATTTGTTAATAAAAATAAATAACCAATAACCCTAAAGGCAGGTAATACTATCACCGGCATTTTAAATATGAAGAATCCTATACTCAAAGACGTTAAGTAACTCATCCAAAGGTTATTCAGCCTGAGACACAGAAGGGGTTAAAAGCAGGTCTGTCTGGCTCCAGAGCTCATTCCCTTCCCCATTAAGATACACTGTGTTCCCTGATGAAAGGGTCGGGATTTTCAAATGGCAAGCTTGCAGAGTGGACGTTCTGCCTCCCTACCCTGTCTCACTGATGCTTGGAAAACAGCTGACTCAGTTTTAAGAGCTGATTGAAATGTGAATGCTCTAGAGGAGGCTTTTGAAGGACCCAAGTTCATTCTGGGTCACAGCAATGCGTAGGTCACCCAACTCAAAGTAATTGATGTAGTGGTAATAATCAGTTCCTTTTAGAGGGGATTGTGCCATGTTTAAAATAGGGCTCAGGGGAAAATGTGTTATTTAGCAAAGCATCATTACAGCTTGAGAGGAAAATGACCCATCATTTGTCTTTAATTCCAGTTTTCCCCCCTGCTCTGGTCCCTAATTTGGACCCAGGGTTTCCTTGTTAATTGTATAAATGGGATTAATGACTTCATACCAGCAGAGAACATAAAGTACTTAAGAACTCCAGCCATATGACACATTATTGTAGTAGCAAATGGTGAAGTATTTAGCATTTATATAGAACTTTATTTGCAGTGTGCCTATTCTGATCGCATATTCACACACACATTATAACCCTAATGATCACTTTGTGCTTTTCTATTTGTTATGCTTGTATGTATTTGCAGAGTTTAAAATTTGTAATATTAAGCAAAATTAATGCTCATGAAAGCCTGCAGCTGCCTGCTCGTGTGGTTTGGAGTTTCATTTATTCATCGAGCCTCTGCCTCCCCCGCTGAGGATGCTAAACCTCTCGGGCTGTTTGGTATCGGGGAACTCGGATCAGTCATCTTCTGTTGATGGAGATTTGAATGATGCCCTAGGGTTATCTGATTCCCGGAGCAGCCTCAGTTTAGGGCAACTTCTCCACCAAGAGTCTGTTTCTGGCCACAAATTCCACATCCTTCAATCCTTTTAAATAGGTTTAGACCTTTCTGGAGGTGCAAGCGTTCTAACTGACCAGCTCCCACCTGACAACTATCCAGGAAAATGCAAAGTAGAGTATGATGCATTTTCACATCTTTCCACTGAAGGCTATTTAGGACCCTTTCTGTTTCTGGATTAATAAATATTCAAGAATATGAACAATGACGATAGTAATAATTGAATAATAAATATGCCTGAAGCACTTGGGTAAGTACTCTGTGCATGCATCTTGTTTACTCCTCTGAAAGTCTTGTGAGTTCATTACGAGACTTGTTCCCACTTTAGGAAGGAGGAGACTGGAACTTGGAGAGTCGGGCTGACTTGCCTTTGGTCCCATATCTAGGAAGTCTTTTTCTAGAGTTCAGACTCAGGTGGGATGGATTCCAAAACAACTAGGAACCTTAAATCCACTTTAAGTCACATGAGTCTCACAATCGGGGAAAGAATTTCATGCCAGTCATTGAAAACAACAGCATCCCCTATAAGCTTCTTTGTACACTCAAAACACGCTTTTGCTTACAGTTAAAAGTCAAGGAATTACCCTCAGCAATATGTTCCTCTCTGTCTTCTCTTTCCTTTGCCTTTTGAGAAAGATTACCCCTTTCTCAGCATTGTGATTTTCCTGTTCAGTTTAAAATTTAGAATATATAATTCATTTTTTTCTACCTCATATTTTAATAAGATTGAAGTGTCTGTGTTGCTCTCTAATGACCTATTTGTGATAATGAGGAAATATCTGGCAAGTGGTGTCCTACTTTTCTGTAAAGAGTGTGAACTTCACCGAGGCTTGGGAAATCGCAACCTCTTGCTTATTTGTTCTTTCTTCCCCTGTTTACATTTGGCTACTCTAGCTTCCCCAAATCCCTCTCTCAGAGGACTGTGAACTGGGAGATAGATTCATACTTGGTGTGGCAAATTAATGAGGTACTTCTGTGCTCATTGAGGCAGGTATTTCCCAGTTTTTGGAGACAGCGTGGTAGAAGATGTGACGATTCCTAAATTCTATGTACAGCTGAGGGAGTACTTTTCTGTCACAGTGTCAGGGAATTTGTAGGTTCAGTTTCTCTTTGGGCAGAACTAACTCTTCCCTTGTTTAATACCAGTAGGAGAAGACCAGGGAGTTCTTCCTGACAAAGGAGGGGGAACCCCTTTTTGAGCATCTCCTGTAGGCTGGGCACTTTTAGACTTATCGCATGGAAGACCTATTATATTCTCTCTTGTTTGGGGTTGGGGGCTAAAACACTGCTTTATGAGGCAGAGGGATGGAAAGAAAACCTAGAAGCTCAGTTTACAGGAGCTTGCCATTCTTGGCTTTCTCCTGGTCTTCATCACCACAGGGAGGTTTCAGACCTAAGCTTTTCTGAACATCTTCACTCTAGAATGCTTTAACACACACAGCTGGGAGTTGTCAGCTCTGCAGTAAGATATTGCCCCTGCTTTTCTCCCAAATGATATTCCTAAATTCTCAGCATTGACTTGAAGCCCTTTTAAAAAAATCATTTACTG
>NW_023254238.1:0-4730 GCF_002007445.2 Ailuropoda melanoleuca | reverse complement strand
TCCTCTTAAACTTGAGGGCTTTTTATTTTGTTTTTTATTTTTTTTTAAGGATCCAGAATATGATCAGCCTTAATGAAGGCCCATGNATGATCAGCCTTAATGAAGGCCCATGAGTATTTGAAAGGTCCTACTGAGCGGCACTGAGTGTTCTATAAATGTTGTTGATGGATAATGCTGTTGAAATCTTCTATATTCTTTATTGCTTTTCTATTTCTTCTACTAATTATGGAGACAGGAGTGTTGAACTATCCAACTTTAATTGTTAATTTGTTGATCTTTCAATTCTATCAGTTTTTCTTTTATGTAATGTCAAGTTCTGTGATTAGATGAATGTACACCTAAAATTATGTCTTTTGGATGGATTGATGCCTGTATCATGTAATATTCTGTATCCCTTGTAATATTATCTAGAATTTAAGTATCTACCTAGAATTCCAATTTTTTTTTATTTTTATTTTTAAAGATTTTATTTATTTATTCGACAGAGATAGAGACAGCCAGCGAGACAGGGGGCACAAGCAGGGGGAGTGGGAGAGGAAGAAGCAGGCTCATAGCAGAGGAGCCTGATGTGGGGCTTGATCCCGGAATGCCGGGATCATGCCCTGAGCCGAAGGCAGACGCTTAACCGCTGTGCCACCCAGGCGCCCCTAGAATTCCAATTTTTGGTGTTTGAAGAGAATATTTTTTCAATACTGATATATATCTTTATATTTAAAGTGGGTTTCCTATAGAAAGCATAGACTTGGGTTCCTGCTTTATTATCCAAGTTAACAACCTCTGCCTTTTAAGCATTTAAGTTATTTACATTAAATATAATCATCAATATGTTCAGTGTGTATTTACCATTTTGCTATTCATTTTTTATCTGTTGTACCTTTCTTCTCCAATTAAGAATTCTTTTTTTTTTTTTAGGGGCACCTGGGTGGCTCAGTCAGTTAAGCATCTGCTTTCAGCTTAAGTCATGATCCCAGGGTCCTGGGATTGAGTCCCACTTCGGGCTCCCTGCTCAGCAGGGAGTCTGCTTCTCCATCTGCCACTCTCATGTTCTCCCTCACTCACTTTCTCTCTCAAATGTTTTTTTAAAAAAGAATTATTTTTTTAGCTCTATGAATTCACTATTAACTATATTCCTTCATTTGTTATTTATCCAGCATTTATAATATACGTTATCACTGTCTACCTCACATAAGGTACAGTTTACTTGTGCTTGCAACCTCCTGCCCTTTGCGTTATTGTTGTCACATGTTCATAGATTATAAACTCCACAATACACTTCTCTTTAGACAGTCAATTATTAAAGGAGATCAAAACCTAGAATCCATCTGTTACTATTTTCCATCTGCCTGATGACCTTCATTTGAAAGTTCAACTACTCTCAGTCTGTTGGCAAGGAGTTTGCTCCGATTTTACCTGTCTGAAAAGGTCTTCATTTTATCTTCATTTTTGAAGGATGTTTCATCTAGGTGCAACATCTAGGTTGATTTTTCTTTCAGCACTTTAAAGAGAGCACGCCATTGTCCTCTGACTTGGATAGCAAAGGAGAAGGCAGACATCATCATTACCTTTATTCCTCTGTATACCGAAAATTTTATCTTTGGTTCTCAACGGTTCGACTACTATGTGCCTAGGTATATTTTTCCTATGTAATTATCCTACTTGGAGTTCTCTAAATTCTTGGATCTGAGGTTTGTGGTCTTTCATCAACTTTGAAAAGCCCTTACCAATTATTTTTAAACACATTTCTCCTATACGTTTATCTCTTTTCCTTCTGAGAACCCAAATGCATGTATTTGATATTTGCCCCACATATCTCATATGTACTGTTATTTTGTTCTGTTTTTCCATTCTCATCATTTGAGTTCTGGTTTAACTTTTATTGACCCATCTTCCAGTTCAGATTCTGTCCTCTGAAGTGTCCAGCCTGTTTATAAGCCCATCTATATTAGCTACACATTACTGTATAATAAATGTGGCTTGAAGCACAGTTTCTGTGAACTGGGAATTAAAAATACCCTCGTTGATGGTTCTGGCTCAGGGCCTCTCATGAAGTGGTGTCAATGTCATCTAACACTGGGGTCATCTGAAGGACTGGCTGAAGCTGGAGGATCCTCTCCCCAGAGGACTCACTCCCATAGTGCTGGTTGTGGGTAGGAGACCANTACCTTTATCTCTTTTCCTTCTGAGAACCCAAATGCATGTATTTGATATTTGCCCCACATATCTCATATGTACTGTTATTTTGTTCTGTTTTTCCATTCTCATCGTTTGAGTTCTGGTTTAACTTTTATTGACCCATCTTCCAGTTCAGATTCTGTCCTCTGAAGTGTCCAGCCTGTTTATAAGCCCATCTATATTAGCTACCCATTACTGTATAATAAATCAACCCAAAACTAAGTGGCTTGAAGCACGGTTTCTGTGAACTGGTAATTAAAAATACCCTCATTGATGGTTCTGGCTCAGGGCCTCTCATGAAGTGGTGTCAACATCATCCAACACTGGGGTCATCTGAAGGACTGGCTGAAGCTGGAGGATCCTCTCCCCAGAGGACTCACTCCCATAGTGCTGGTTGTGGGTAGGAGACCATGGTTCCTCTTGACCTGGCCCCTCTGTGGATTGCTTGAGTGTCTTTATCACATAGAAGGACAGCTTTCCTCAGAATACATGACCAAGCAGAGGGCAAGACCTGGTCATCTGGCTTGCTCCCAGCTCTTTTCGTANCCTGGTTATCTGGCTTGCTCCCAGCTCTTTTCGTAAATGAACCTTCTCAATGAGGCCTTCCTCAAAGATCTGCTGAAAATTTTCTTCCCTACTTTATTTTTCTTCATAGCACTTTTTGCCATCTGACATACATTTTGTTAACTTATTTATACATGCCCATATACATAAATACATTGTTTAAACTTATTCATGCCTATCTACTCCCACCAGGATCTAGGTTCCACATAAGAAATTGTTTGTTGGTGTATCTCCAGGACCCTGACCAGAATCCAACAAATAAGTATTTGTTGAATGGATGAACGTGGTAGTCTTTAAACTTCCATATCTTTGATCTTGCGCTCCATAAATCATCCTCTCATGTGGAGAAANATAAATCATCCTCTCAAAGTTCTGGGGTCTCATGCATTGATAGAAACAAAAAGCCCATTTCTACCTAAAATGAGTATTTCTGTTTTTAACTATTCTGTCACATTTGTCATTTATGGTAAATTTCAAGGGCATTAACTAAATAGATTTAGTAGGAGCAAATTTTGAGCCTGTTTCTTCATCTCTGAGAGCTACTTTTCTAAGGTTTAAGACCATCTATCATCTACTTCTCCTGGAATTCAAAGTTTTTTCTTTGGATAACTCTAGATGAGAACACTGTATATTTATATTTCATTAGTCAAGAACCTCATAAAATCAACACTGCCAAGACACACCTAAATAGCATATGCCCGGTTGTCATCAATCATCATCAAAAGAAAGGGCCACATGAAACGTTTTTGATTTTGAGAAGGACAGTGTTTACACTGCTTATTGTCCTTCTATGAAGTCCCATGTAGGAAATTCCTTTAATATAATGCCAAGAAAAACAGTGTTTCCCCAAAATAGATTAGTGCTTATGGTAAGCATATTTGCTTCCTCCTCTGCTCAATCCTGATTCTATAAATGTTTTAACATTAACTTATGTAAGTCCTTGATTGAGAGCTATTCCAAACCCTTTGGGGAAAAAACTGAAAATGTCAATCAATAGATACATGTGTACACATCACAATGGGGGTGGACAGCTTTCACAGTTCACCCCGGATAAGGTTCATAAAACACATGACTTCCAAAGCTAAAACGCACAAGGTCTCAGGCAGACCTACAGGAGTTGGGTCAACTGCACCCCAAGACTGGCAAGGGGTAGTCAACAACACCCTGAAACAATCTTAAAATTCATTCAATGACTGGGGACACCTGGGTAGGTAGGGTATGCATCTCCCCTTGGCTCAGGTCATGATCCTGGAGTCCCGGGATCAAGCCCCACATTGGGCTCCCTGCTCAGGGGGGAGCCTGCTTCTCCCTCTGCCCCTCACCTCGCTCGTGCTCTCTCAAATAAAATCTTTTTTAAAAAAATTTTTTTTTAATCATTCCAGGATTCTTTACAGGTATAACACTTTGGGTCCTCCAAAGAACTGACACCAAAGAAGATTTAGACACACAGCCATTTTCTGGGGAGACACCCATGAAAGATGAAGGGGAAACGAAGCAGAAGTAGGCAGGGAGAACATGCAGACCCAGATACAGATCTGACATCTGCGAAAGGGCCAGGAGGCAAAGGCCTCAGGCTGCAGTGCAGCTCTGAGCAAGTCCTGGCAAGGCCGGTCAGGCGTAGAGGAAGGGAGAGCAAAGACTGCCCATCAGAAGAGTCCTGCGAAGGGCGGGAGCAGCCGAGCTTGGTCTGCCAGACTCCGTCCTCGGATGGAAGCTGGCCAGGCAGAGAGTGGACTGGGCGTGACCTATAGCACACCTGAAAATCCAGCAGCTGAAGGCTGTCTGTCACCCACTACTCCTTCACAGCAGGTCCTCCGGAAGGGGGAGGGCAGAGCTGAGCAGCAGCAGACATCCACAGCTACCATGTGATTTCTGCCAACATTTTCTTTACTTTGTTTATTAGAGAAAATAACATTTTGAAATGAGAGGTTTCATTCATAAGTAACAAAGGTCTCTTCTTGCCCATGCTAAATTAAAACTGAAATCAGCACCAA
>NW_023254237.1:0-5321 GCF_002007445.2 Ailuropoda melanoleuca | reverse complement strand
GACAAAGCAACATGGCTACTATTAACATTTTGAGGAACTACAAAATAGTTTTTCCAAACTGCTGTACCATTGCACATTACCACCAGCAATGTATGAGGGCTCTGATATTCCAATATCTTTCAACGCTTTGCTGCTATTACAGTTATCTTAGTGTGTGTGAAGTCATATCTTATTGTGTTTTTTTATAATATTTTATTTATTGGGGTGCCTGGGTGGCTTGGTCAGTTGGGCATCTGCCTTCAGCTGGGGTCGTGATCTCGGGGTCCTGGGATAGAGCCCTATGTTGGGCTCCCTGGTTTGTGGGGAGCCTGCTTCTCCCTCTGCCTTTCCGCTTGGCTGGTGCTCTCTCTCTTTCACTTTCTCTCTCAAATAAATAAATATTTTTTAAATTTATTTATTTGAGAGAGAGAGAGAAAGAGAGAGAGAAGAAGCAGGGGGAGGGAGAAGCAGACTCTCCACCAAGCTGGGAGCCTGACATGGGGTCAATCCCAGGCCTGGAGATCATGATCTGAGCGAAGGCAGACACTTAACTGACTGAGTCACCAAGGTGCCCCTCTCATTGTGGTTTTAATTTTATTTCCCTAATAACTAACGATGTTGGGTGTCTTTTTTACCTTAATATTGGTCATTTATATGATAATGGTTGAATTTTAAAAAGACCTTGAGGAAAGCCCCTGGAGTCAGGAGCTAGGGTGCAGACTAATTCCACAATACTCTATAAGCTGACCTTTGGCAAGACGCTTATAGTCAGCACCTGAGTATAATTTTAAAATTGGGTTAATATTAGCATCTGTCATGTGGAATTATTATGTGGATTAAGTAAGGTAATGTGAGCATTTTGGACACTGCCTGGTATCTAATGCATTTTCAATAAATGTTAATTTTTATAGTCATCCTCACTGTCATTATCAATATCAACTCATCAATATTATTTTAAAATATATTCAAATGAAATCATGAAAAAAAAACTTAGACAAGGTTTTTTGTAAGAAAATATCAGAATCAGAACATTTCTAAAACAGAAGACAAAATGACTTCATATTTAAAAATATTATTTAAGGGAGGAGTTAAGATGGTGGANGTTAAGATGGCGGAGGAGTAGGGGACCCCTTTTTCAGCCGGTCCCCTGAGTTGAGCTGGATAGGTACCAGACCAGCAGGAATATCCACGGAATCAGCCTGAGACGCAGGAAGATACATCTGGATCTCTACAAATGAACATCTCCAGCACTGAGTATTGAGGTACGAAGTGGGGAGCCGTGAAACCACGCACAGATATCGGAAGATAAACGGAAGGGGGAGAGAGCCGCCGTGTCAGGGCCCCGGGAAATGGTAGCCACCTGCACGGGGGAGCGGGTGGACCGCGGACCCGCACCCTTGAGACAGCAGACTGAGACCGTGAGCTGGGGGCGCGCGCTACCAACTGAAAACCGGAATTCCGCTGTGCTCACTGGAACCAGACTGAGACCGGGAGCTCTGGAGCACGCGGGGGCAGCTGGCGGCTGGTGGTGTTAGAAACACAAAGGACAGAGACGCGCTNGTGCCGGCCCTGGAAGTGAGGGCTGGGACGCCGGGTGTGGGGCGCACAGCCCGGGATGCTGCAGGGTTGAGCAGCACCAACAGAAACAGAGTTAAAGTGGCCAGAACATCAGTGGAGAACGATCCGCGATCCCTCTGTTCTGAGACAGAGGCTGATATTTGGCCACTGCTGCTCTGACTCTCAGAAGAGGCATAGCAAATTGCCAGGGAAAGCCGCCAGAGAAAAAAAGCCTGGAAATACCGCCTCACAGTGTGGCCACCCCCATCTCCCCTCGCAGGGGACATGGAGACTCTACCCAAACAGGGTTGCCTGAGCATCGGCATGGCAGGCCCCTCCCCTAGAGGGCAGGATGAAAAATCAAGAAGCCCACATCCCTAAGATCCCTATAAAACAAGGGTGCACTGCCTGGTTCCCGGTCAATAATTTGGGCTCTGTACAACCTGCAACCTCTCCTCATCAGAATGATGAGAAGGAGAAATCTGCCCCACCCCCCAGCAAGGAAAAGAAAATGAGTCTGTGGCCTCTGCCGCAGAACTAATGGATACGGATATAACCAAATTATCAGAAATGGAATTCAGAGTAACAATGGTTAAGATGATGTGTAGACTTGAAAAATGTATTAACGAAAATGTTAATGAGAATAAAGAATCTCTAAGGGCAGAAATGAGAGCGAATCTGGCAGAAATTAAAAATTCTATGAGCCAAATGCAGTAAAAACTAGATNATGCAGTCAAAACTAGAGGCTCTGATGGCCAGGGTGAATGAGGCAGAAGAACGTATCAGCGAATTGGAGGATGGATTAGTAGAAGAGAAAGCTAAAATAGATTCTAGGCTCAAAAAAATCCATTCACAAGAATGTAAGTTACAGGAGATTACTGACTCAATGAAATGTTCCAATGTCAGAATCATCAGCATCCCCGAGGGTGGAGAAAAACAGAGGTCTAGAAGAGATATTTGAACAAATTGCAGCTGAAAACTTCCCTAATCTAACAAGGGAAATAAGCATTTGTGTCCAAGAGGCAGAGAGGACCCGTCCCAAGCTCAACCACAAANCATCTAGCAAAGGAAATAAGCATTTGTGTCCAAGAGGCAGAGAGGACCCGTTCCAAAGTCAACCACAAAAAACCTACGCCACGTCACGTCATAGTGCAATTCGCAAATATCAGATCCAAGGATACAGTATTGAAAGCGGCCAGGGCAAAGAAATTTCCCACGTACCAACACAAAGGTATCAGAATTATATCAGACCTGTCTACAAAGACCTGGAATGAGAGAAAGGGTTGGGGGGGGGCATTTTTAAAGCTCTTTCAGAGAAAAACATGTAGCAAAGGATCCTGTATCCAGCAAGGCTGTCATTCCGAATTGATAGAGATATAAAGACCTTCCAGAATCGCCAGTCACTGACCAATTTCTTAACCACGAACCCAGCCCTACAGGAGATATTAAGGGGAGTTCTATAAAGGGAAAAAGGCCCCAAGAGTGATACAGAACAGAAAGTCACAATCAATAGAAACAAAGACTTTACTGGCAACATGGCATCATTAAAATCATATTTCTCAATATTCAGTCTCAATGTAAATGGCCTAAATGCTCCCATAAAATACCACAGGGTTGAAGATTGGATAAAAAGACATGATGCATCCATTTGCTGTCTACAAGAGACTCGTTTTGAACCTAAAGATACATTCAGACTGAAAGTAAAGGGATGGAATACCATCTTTCACGCCAATGGACCTCAAAAGAAAGCTGGGGTAGCAATTCTCATATCAGACAGATTGGATTTTAAACTAAAGACTATAGTTAGAGACACAGAAGGACATTATATTATTCTTAAAGGATGTATCCAACAAGTGGATATGACAATTATAAATATATATGCCCCCAACAGGGGAACAGCAAGATACACAAGCCAACTCTCAACCACAATAAAGAGACATATAGATAAAAATACGTTAATAGTAGGGGACCTCAACACTCCACTATCAGCAATAGACAGATCACCTAAGCAAGAAATCAACAAAGAAACATGAGCTTTGAATGCCATACTCGATGAGTTGGACCTCATAGATGTACACAGAACACTACACCCCAGAACCAAAGAATACTCATTCTATTCTAATGCCCATGGAACATTCAAGAATAGACCATGTTCTGGGTCACAAAACAGTTCTCAACCGATACCAAAAAACTGAAATTATTCCCTGCACATTCTCAGACCACAACACTCTGAAATTGGAACTCAACCACAGGACAAATTTGGAAGAAACTCAAACACTTGGAGACTACGAACCATCCTGCTCAGGAATGACTCGATAAATGAGGAAATCAAAAATCAATTTAAACAATTTATGGAGACCAATGAGAATGAAAACACAATGTTCCAAAACCTATGGGATACTGCAAAGGCAGTCCTAAGGGGGAAATACATAGCCATCCAAGCCTCACTCAAAAGAATACAAAAATCTAAAATGCAGTTTTTATATTCTCACCTCAAGAAGCTGGAACAGCAACAGAGGGACAGCCCTAATCCACTCACAAGGAAGCAGTTGACCAAGATTAGAGCAGAAATCAATGAATTGCAAACCAGGAGTACGGTAGAGCAGATCAACAGAACTAGAAGCTGGTTCTTTGAAATAATTAATAAAATTGACAGACAACTGGCAAGACTTATCCAAAAGAATAGAGAAAGGGCCCAAATTAATAAAATTATGAATGAAAAAGGAGAGGTCACAACCAACACCAATGAAATTGGAAAGATTATTAGAAACTTTTATAAACAGCTTTATGCCAATAAATTAAGCAATCTGGAAGAGATGGAGGCCTTCCTGGAAACCTATAAACTACCAAGACTGAAACAGGAAGAAATTGTTTTTTTAAAAAGGCCAATTAACTATGAAGAGATTGAAACAGTGATAAAGAACCTTCCAAAAAACAAACTCCAGGACCAGACGATTTTCCTGGGGAATTCTACCAAACATTCAAAGAAGATATAATACCTATTCTCCTAAAGCTATATCAAAAAATAGAAACAGAAAGAAAGCTACCAAACTCATTCTAATAGGCCAATATTATCTTCATCCCCAAACCAGGCAAAGACCCCATCAAAAAGGAGAATTACACACCAATTTCCCTAATGAATATGGATGCCCAAATTCTCAACAAGATCCTGGCTAATAGAATCCAACAGTACATTGAAAGGATTATCCATCATGACCAATGGGATTCAACCCTGGGATGCAAGGGTGGTTCAACATTTGCAAATCGATAGGTGTCTTAGTTTTTATCCAGAAGGAAAAAGCCAAAAATCATATGATTCTCTCAATAGATGCAGAAAAAGCCATTTGACAAAATACAGCATCCTTTCCTGATTAAAACCCTTCAGAGTGTAGGGATAGAGGGTACATTCCTCAATCTCATAAATACCATATATGAAAAGCCTACAGCAAATATCATTCTCAATGTGGAAAAGCTGGAAGCATTTCCCTTAAGATCAGGAACACGACAAGGATGCCCACTCTCACCACTATTATTCAACATAGTACTAGAAGTCCTTGCAACAGCAATCAGACAACAAAAAGGGATCAAAGGTATCCAAATCGGCAAANAGTCAAAATGTCTCTCTTCACAGATGACATGATACTCTATATGGAAAACCCAAAAGAATCCACTCCCAAACTATTAGAAGTTATAGAATAATTCAGTAATGTGTCAGGATACAAAATCAATGCTCAGAAATCAGTTGCATTTCTATACACGAATAATGAGACTGAAGAAGGAGAAAT
>NW_023254236.1:419-1603 GCF_002007445.2 Ailuropoda melanoleuca | reverse complement strand
GAAAAGGCTGCTGTTCGCTGGAGGTGTTTTCCTGGACGCTCTGCTTTATTACCAATGAGAAGTGCACTGAGGCCTCGAAAATCCTGGACCTTTTCACTCATGCTCCCTTACTCACAAGAGATGATGATCGTTCCTATTTCCCTGGACTGTGTGCGGTCTCAGAGACCAGTGTGGGGCACTCTCGTCAGGCTTCCGTGACCACTTTCCCTCATGTCTCCCTATTCACGAAGGGTGATAATAGTGCTAAGACGGTTTCTGTACGTTGTTGTTTCTGACGGACGTGTTTTGGGCCTTTTCGTTCCATTGCCGCCAGCAGTTTTGACAGGATTATCCCAAGGAGGAAACATTTCGTTGGAAGCGGGTTTTGGCCGAATTGTCTTTCTCAGTGCTGTGTTCGTCGTGTTTCACTCAAGGTACCAAAGCACCTTGATTCCTGTTCCACCTTCCATAAGGCCGTCGTGACTTCAAGGGCTTTCCACTCACACTTTGTTTCTTGGTTCTAAGGGCTGGATCCTCCCCAGGCCCCTACACCCAATGTGGAATCGGGGTCCCCAGTGAAAAGGCTGCTGTTCGCTGGAGGTGTTTCCCTGGACGCTCTGCTTTATTACCAATGAGAAGGGCGCTGAGTCCTCGAAAATCCTGACCCTTTTCATTCATGCTCCCTTACTCACGAGAGATGATGATCGTTGATATTTCCCTGGACTGTGTGGTGTCTCAGAGACCACTATGGGGCACTCTCGTCAGGCTTCCGCGACCACTTTCCCTCATGTTTCCCTATTCACGAAGGGTGATGATAGTGCTAAGACGGTCCCTGTACGGTGTTGTTTCTGACGGACGTGTTTTGGGCCTTTTCGTTCCATTGCCGCCAGCAGTTTTGACAGGATTTCCCCAGGGAGCAAGCATTGCGTTGGAAGCAGGTTTTGGCCGAATTGTCTTTCTCAGTGCTGTGTCCGTCGTGTTTCACTCACGGTACCAAAGCACCTTGATTCCTGTTCAACCTTCCTTAAGGTCGTCGTGACTTCAAGGCCTTTCCCCTCACAATTTGTTTCTTGGTTCTAAGGGCTGGATCCTCCCTAGGCCCATACACCCAATGTGGAATCGGGGTCCCTATTGAAAAGGCTGCTAGTCGCTGGAGGTGTTTCCCTGGACGCTCTGCTTTATTACCAATGAGAAGGGCGCTGAGT
>NW_023254236.1:0-234 GCF_002007445.2 Ailuropoda melanoleuca | reverse complement strand
GACGGTCCCTGTACGGTGTTCTTTCTGACGGACGTGTTTTGGGGCTTTTCGTTCCGTTGCCGCCAGCAATTTTGACAGGATTTCCCCACGGAGCAAACATTTCATTTGAAGCTGGTTTGGCCGAAGTATCTTTCTCAGTGCTGTTTTCGTCGTGTTTCACTCACAGTACCAAAGCACCTTGATTCCTGTTCCACGTTCCATAAGGCCGTCGTGACTTCAAGGGCTTTCCCCTCA
>NW_023254235.1:6883-7446 GCF_002007445.2 Ailuropoda melanoleuca | reverse complement strand
CACTCATGTCAAATCTCTTCTGTCATTTCTTTTTTTATTTTTGTTTTTTTTTAATCAGTTAACATATAGTGTATTATTGGTTTTAGAGGTAGAGCTCAGTGATTCATCAGTCTTATATAACACCCAACACTCATCCCATCACGTGCCCTCCTTAATGCCCATCACCCCGTTATCACATCCCCCACCCCATCCCCTCCAGCAACCCTCAGTTTATTTCCTATGATTAAGAGTCTCTTATGGTTTGTCTCCCTCTCTGATTTCATCTTATTTTTCCTTCCTTTCCCTTATGTTCAGGGAAATCATATGATTTCATATTTTTCCTTCCTTTCCCTTATGAATGAAATCATATGATATCTGTCTTTCTCTAACTGACTTATTTTGCTTAGCATAATACCCTCTAGTTCCATCCACATCATTGCAAATGGTAAGATTTCATTCTTTTTGATGGCTGAGTAATATTCCATCGTATGCACACACCACATCTTCTTTATCTATTCGCCCATGATGGACATCTAGGCTCCTTCCATAGTTTGGCTATTGTGGACATTGCTGCTGCAAACATT
>NW_023254235.1:0-6533 GCF_002007445.2 Ailuropoda melanoleuca | reverse complement strand
AGCAGATAAAATAGGAGACCCTTCAGAGCATCGATGGAATGTTCAGAGAGTCACATGTACTGGGAAATAGTACCTTCAAAACTAAGGCAGTAATTGATACCAAATATGGTTGAGGATACATTGTTAGATCTGGGGAGTTTGTTCAAAAGGTGCCTTTTACATTATTTTTTATGCCTACATGTATCCTTCAAATATCAGAAAATTAAAAGAAAAATTTAAAGGTGCCAGAATAGGGCATGTATGAAGTACTTGATATGGCTAGTTAGCTTATAGGGATGTTTTGGTGAGATTTACCAGTTAGGTCCCCAAAACACACTTGCCAGTGAAGTGCTGTAAGTAAAATGACAGATGCATTTAATAAAATTAGCCACAGGCAGCACTGTTAGAAGAGTACAGACCATAGCAGAGTACTGTTGGATCTCGTTAAGAGGGCAATGAGGGATTTCTTATTCTCCTTTGGAATGCACAGAAGTCCCCTGGCCCCCCCATATCTGTTATAGACCACCACGATATAATGTATTAATTTAACTTTTATTTTGACATACCCATTTAACTGGAACATCAGGACATTTCATAACTGGCCTTTGGTTATCATACTACCTTGTTTTCTTGTGAAATGAAACCCACAACTATTTACTTAAAGATACCTTGAGACTGTGCCCTCTGGGAAATTTTGGCAGGGGGGAAGATAAACACCAGTATTTTCAAATATAAGACATTGCCATTATGATTCACATGCTGGCCTATTTTCCACTCAAGAAAGCTCGTTACTGGGGTTTTGAGGACCTACATGTGCTAGGCCCCTTGCTAAATATTCTCTCTATGTCCTTGCTTGTGACAACCTTGTGAAGTACATTCTTTCATTATTGTCCTTTGTTCCTCTCCTCTCCCAAGGCTTAGAGACATCAAATCACTTTCCCAAGGACATACAGGGTAAACAGCAGAGCTGCAACTTGAATAAGGCCTGTCTTACTTCAGAGCTGGGCTCTTGACTGTTGCTCTGTATCTCCTTCTTGACATGTTCAAATTTAAAAGCATACAGACAAGGAGAGCATTTGATTTCATGTTGGTTTGGCCCCCCGTGAGCAACGTTATGGTGGAGTGAGGTCCTAGGGTGGAAGGTTCTTTGAATGCAAGCCTCTGGATAGGCCTGAGACCAAGCCTTTCATTTTTGTGTCCTTAAGCACTTAACACAACACTAGCCTGTAGAAAGTCCCTGAACATAGGTAAGGTGGGTACTTTTTCCAGACTTGCAGTTGGAAAGGGTTTTTTTTTTTTTTCCAAATGGCATGGTCCACACAACTATCTTCTTTTTTCTGTGAAAGAAAACACTACAGGTAGAAATTAGGCTAATGGAAATGTTCAATTTATGGTATATTTTACTCATTTTCGATAACGTATTTGGGGAGTTTGAAAATGCAGGGAGGAAGCTCTTGATCAGTTGGAGGATTCTGGAAATCCTCCTGGACTTCATGTCTGGAGGAATTAATAGAAAATCCCACAGATTTTTGGCTTCAAAGGCTTTGACTTTGCTTTTGATTGTCAGGTGTCTACTTCTTGTACTGCTGGAGGAAGAGAATGCTCATTTGCTGACAGTAAGGGTCAAGGGTTTAAGTCTGTGCCTTTAGTTTTACTTTGATGACTCTTTCAGATCTCAGGGTCATGATTTTGAAGGTGCAATGTAACAAACAGGAATCACAGGAGAAAATATATTGAGTTGATTGGTTTTCATCTTGATTTTTACTTCTGATTAATTTTAGATCTAGGCATAATGATGCTGTCAGGAAAATAGTTTTAGGGGCCATTTAATTTTGCATTACAATGGTACTGTGCCTGATTTTTAATTTAAAATTTAGTATCTAGACATTAGTATTTGTATGCTATTCTGCAACTGTCAGAACTCTCCAGAGACCAAAGCGTACTTCTTCTGAAAGAAAGTTATCTATTAAAACAGAAACTGGGTGTCTCTGTCTGCTCCAGTGATGGGTACGTCTGAGTGGAGGAATTACCTTAACAGAGGGAGCCACACAAACTTTTGGTATTTTGACTCTAAAGAAAATGACTTTCAGTAATGCTTAAGGCACCTCTCAAAATGCTCTGTGAGTGATTACTTCTAAATGTTACTTTGAAGTAATAAATGGTGTTCCCCCGCTCTAATGGAGCTTCATTCCGAAAGACCTGAGTTCAAGTTTTGCTACTTGCAATCTTTCTGTATTTCCTTGTAACCCCTAATTTTCTTTTATCTGCTAAGTGAGGATATACATAGTTAAAAAAAAATGTCAAGGTGTACGATATTTAGCTCAGCGTGGGACCATTATTGCTGCTGTTGTTGTTGCTTATAATAATGGAAATGTCAAGGTGGCTGTTGATGGAGGGGCAAGGACCTAATAATTGATGTCCTTTGGGAAAGGGAGGGGGGCAAAGTGTGGAATCAGAGGTTTTTAAGCAGTGGGACACAGCCTCTGTTGATCCAGCAGATACTGATTAAGGTCCTTTATGATAGTCACTATGCTAGGTGCTGGATCACATTTGCTTTTTTTTTTTTTGGTAGATTTTATTTAGAGCATGCACAAGTGCATGTGCGTGAGTGGGGGGAGGGGGAGAGGGAGAGAAAGAGAATCTCAAGCAGAGTCCCTGCTGAGCATGGGGCCTGACATAGGGCTTGATCTCATGACCCTGAGCCAAAATCAAGAGTTGCATGCTCAACTGACTGAGCCACCCAGGTGCCCATCACATTTGCTTTTTAAAAATGTGACTCGGGATACCTGGGTGGCTCCATCAAACTAGGTGCCCATCACATTTGCTTTTTATTTTCTATTTATTTTTAAAGATCTTATTTCTTTGAGAGAGAGTGCAGGTGAGAGAGTGCAAGCAGGGGAAGCAGCAGAGGGACAGGAAGAAACGGGCTCCCTGGTGAGCAGAGAGCCAGACTCAGGGTTTGATCCCAGGACCCCAAGATCATGACCTGAGCCAAAATGCAGATGCTTAACTAACTGAGCCTCCCAGGCACCCCTGCATTTGTGTTTTAAAAAGGTGAATTCAAGGGGCACCTGGGTGTCTCAGTTGGTTAAGTGACCAACAGGGAGTCTGCTTGAGATTCTCTCTTTCTCTGCCCCTCTTCTCCCTCAAAATAAATAAAAAGGTGATTCATGGTGTAGATACAGAGAGACTGGAAATAGGGAGAATGGACACTCTTGTATGGACTGGTGGAAGATAATGAAAGTCTGGACAAAGAGTAGATGAGCACAGAGACTGGAGCAAGAATGGACAGAAGGCAGATGAATTGGAGTGAGGAAATGCTGGAGAGGGAGAAGAATGAATTATGAATGAATTAAAGATTTCTAGTGTTGGTGCTTAGGTAAATGATGACTTTATTAATGGAGAGCATGGGCTATATGGGACAATAGGAACAAGTTGGTAAGATAAGGGAAAGGAGACAGTTGTCTTTCCTGGGACTTCTTTAACTGAAACCTGAATTCTTTTTTTTTTTTTTTTTAAATAATCATGGGTCTTTATTGCCCATCATTATTCTGACAGTTCAAATTAGGTCATAATATTTCTCTAAATAATTCTGGTGTGCTGATGTAATAATACATTTGAAATAATGAATTTAACGTTGTCTGCTGGCACGAACAGTTATAGATAGTATGAGGAACGTGTATGAAGAGCATATTTTTTGGGTAGTTCTTGAAGGTTATAAATCACAACTCAATAAATATCTTTTAGGGGCACCTGGGTGGCTCAGTGGGTTAAGTGTCTGACTCTCGATATCAGCTCAGGTCATGATCTCAGGGTTGTAGGTTAGAGCCCCATGTTGAGCTCGGCTCTGGGTGTGGAACCTGCTTAAGACTCTCTCTTTCTCCCTCTCCATCTGTCCCTCCCTCCCTCTCTCCAAAAAGAAAATTATATATGTATATAATATTATATAAATATCTTTTAGTTTTTCCAGTAAGTTTGCCTGCAACTGCAAAACCATTTTTAGGCCACGGGTAGCAATTGAACATCATAAATTTAGATGATGCTTCTTTGAGTTAACATATTTTTCATTTAAATCACCCCAAGTCTGTGTTTGTATTAGGCATAAAAAAGTAGTCTTTTCCTGTAGAAGTTCTGCTCCACCAGTGGGCAAAGAGTGCTTTTTGATTCTACAAAGGCTACATTAAAATAATAGGTCTCTTAAGATTTTCTGGGTTGGTACTTACTACTTTCAAAAATTGTCATCCTAGAGGTGGCATAGATTTAAAGGATTGATGACCTTGGAAGCAGCTTTGCCATAAACTGATAAATGCGATTTACGGGGAAGATGAGTATGAATAAAAATTCTGCAGCCTGGGAGAGGGACTTCGGGCTGCGTTGCTGTCACCAGATAGCATCGCTCACCTCCAGTCGTAGCCCTGAAGGGAAGCAGTCGTGGGAGTTGTGGATTGTGCAGTTTTCTCTGCAAATGAGATGCTGGCCTTCTCTGCACTTCGGGGTTCTGAGCGCTCCTGCTGGGGCTGGCTTGTTGGGCTGCTTATTTTAATTTTTTATTTTGTTTTTGTTTTTTGTTTCAGTGTTGTTTTTAGACAAAAACAGTTTCTGTATTGCAGAAGTTTTCAGAGTGTTTAGGGTGAATCTACAACTAGGAAATACAGTAGATGGTTTTTTATGAAATTGCTTGACTTTTTTTGGATTCATGATTTTTAATTTTTATTTTTATTGAGGTATAATTGACATGCAACATTAGATTGGTTTCAGGTGTACAACATAATGTTTGGATATTTGCATCGATTATGATGTGATCACCATGATATGTCTATTTAACAGCCATCACTCTACATAGTTACAAAATTTTTTCTTGTGATGAGGACTTTTAGGATCTACTTTTTTTTAAGACTTTATTTGAGAGAGAAAGAGAGAGGGAGAACACAAGCAGGGGGAGGGGCAGAAGGAGAAGCAGGCTCTCCCCTGAGCAGGGAGTCCGATGTGGGGCTCAATCCCAGGACTCTGGGATGGTGACCTGAGCCACCTAGGTGCCTCTAGGATCTATTTTCTTAGCAAATTTCACATATGCTGCACAGTATTAGGTCATGCCATACGTTACATCCTCAGTATTAATTTTATAATTGGAAGTTTGTACCTTTTGACCCCCTTCACCCATTTGGCCCTTCCCCTCCCCCCCACCTCTGACAAGCACACCTCTGTATTCAGGTTCTATGAGCTGGTTGGTTGGTTGGTTGGTTTTTAGATTCCACACAAGAAGTTATTTTCCATTTCTGATTGGCCAGTGAAATACCGTTAAACTGCTTACCCAGCTTTCTGAAGATTTAAGCTGAGGAATTCAGGAATGACCTTTGTGGATTGGAGAGGTTTTATAGACTGCAGTGTGGATAACATACATGGTTTAAAGTAGATTATACTTGTATATGTTTTTACTCTCTTCCCATTGGTTTGAAGAGTGAAATAGGACTTTTAAACATGTGTGTCCCTCTGTAGCAAGCCACCATCCTTGTTACTGAGAATGAGGGAAGACCACCTCCTCACTGTTCATGTTCTTCCTGCTTTTACTGAAGTCTCTGATGGCACCGGGACCCATTGTATTTCATGTCTCAGGGGTCTTAGGTCTTTTGGGGTTTACTTTGGGTGACGTTGTCTTTTTGTTTCTCAAATTGAGCTCCCTGATAAAAGAAGGGAAGTGAAATAAATTAAGACATGAAACCAACAGTGGGATCTCACACTAGAGAAAGAGATTAGGTTTGATTTTGGAATTTTCTTTAGGGGAAAGAATAGATGGCTTGATTGGAAACAGGTGGATGTTTCTAGTTTTGTATGGGAGGAGAGCTTATTAAGTTTTTACCGAGTAATGTCAGCGTTCACCTGTATGTTCCTGTGGTTTATATCTAAACGATGTAGTAATTTAGGAATGTGTGCGTGGCCAAGTATTTAGTGGTCCTTCATGTGGTTGAAGAGCTGGTGGGGAGGGATTGGAACGGTGAGTGGGTTGCCGCTCCTCCCTGCTGAGAACGGAAGTCAAATTGTGTGAGCCTCCAGAAATTATAAGAGTTTATCATCGTCCTGGCATTCACGAAAGTAACACAGGCATCAGCTAGTCCTCTCGTTGTCCATTGTCCTTACCACATGACCATGCGCTAATGTGGTTTATGGCTCCGTCGCTGCGGGCCTGTGAGTAATTTTCGTAGCCCTGAGGATGCTTTGTCATACTCAAAGCTGGGCCTTTACATTACTGTCCATTCTGTTCAACCTCACATCTCTCTTTTCTGCCTAACTCTTGGGCTGCAGGTGTCTGGTTGACCATTTGGCCTCTTTGTTGGAGAGACTGGCCCTGGTGCATTATTTAGTGGGTTGGGCCAAATTCTCAAAGAGTCCCAGACATCCCCGGCCATGACCCCGACCATCCTGTTGCAGATCTATCAAAATGTGTTCTTTGGGACCCTCTCACTGGTGGTACCCTCCGTAAAATCCGTGGTCAGAAAGTTCTGGAATGGATGCTAATGATATTTGCACAACATTGTCAATGTACTTAAAGCCAGTGA
>NW_023254234.1:7038-10311 GCF_002007445.2 Ailuropoda melanoleuca | reverse complement strand
CTTGTTTTATAGGGATCTTAGGGATGTGGGCTTCTTGATTTTTCAGCCTGCCTTCTGGGGGAGGGACCTGCTGCGCCGATACTCAGGCACCCTTTTTGGGTAGAGTCTCCGTGTCCCCTGTGAGGGGGGATGGGGATGGGCACACTGTGAGCCGGTGTTTCCAGGCTTTTGTTCTCTGGCGGCTTTCCCTGGCAGTCTGCTGTGCCTCTTCTGAAAGTCAGGGCAGCAGCGGCCAAATCTCAGCCTCTGTCTCAGAACAGAGGGATCGTGGACCGTTCTCCACTGATGTTCTGGCCACTTTAACTCTGTTACTGTTGGTGCTGCTCAACCCTGCAGCGTCCTGGGATGTGCGCCCCACATCCGGTGTCCCAGCCCTCACTTCCAGGACCGGTGTGTCTCTGTCCTTCGTGTTTCTAATACCACCAGCCGCCAGCCGCCCCTGCATGCTTCCAAGCTCCGGCCCTCAGTCTGGTGGCGCACGTTCCCGGCTCATGGTCTCAGTCTTCTCTCTCGCGGGTGCCGGTCCGCTAGTCCACCCGCTCCCCCGTGCAGGTGGCTACCACTTCCCAGTGCCCGAACGCGGTGGCTCCCTCCCCCCTTCCATTTATCTTCCGATATCTGTGCACGGTTTCACAGCTCCTCGCTTCGTACCTCAATACTCAGAGCTGGAGATGTTCATTTGTAGAGATCCAGATGTATCTTCCTGCGTCTTAGGCTGATTCCGTGGATGTTCAGGCTGTCTGGTACCTATCCAACTCGACTCCGAATATTTAGTTTTTTAAAGCAACTGCCACACTGTTTTCCAAAGTAACTATACCACGTCGTATTCTCACCATCAATGAGTGTTCCTTTTGCTCCATGCCTTTGTCAGCATTTGGTATTATCCGTTTTTGTTTTGTTTTTTTGTTTTGTTTTTTAGATTTTCACCATTCTAATAGATATGCAGTGGTATCTCATTGTTTTAATTTCTTTGGTGACATGAGTTGGAAGCACCTTTTCATATGCTTATTTTCCACTCTCTGTTTTCTTTGATGCAGCTATTTTGCCCATTTTAAGTCAGGTTGTTTGTTATCTTATTTTTGATTTTTAAGAATTCTTTGTATATTTTGGCTAACAGTTCTTTATCAGATATGTCTTTCGCAAATATTTTCTCTTGTTCTGTGACTTATCTTCTCATTCTCTTTACAATGTCTTTACAGAACAGAAGTTTTAATGCCAGTAAAGTCTAGTTTATCAATTATTTTTTTCATTAGTGTTTCATCTAAAAAGTCATGACCAAACCCAAAGTTATCTAGATTTTTTCCCATGTTATCTTCTTAGGAGTTTTATAGGTTTTGCATTTCTGTTTAGGTCTATGAGCCATTGTAAGTCAGTTTTTGTGAAGGGTGTGAGGTCTGTGTCTAGATGCTGCTGCTCCTGCCCTTTGTCGTCCTCCTCCTTCTCTCTCTCTGTTTTTGCATATGGATGTCTAATGTCTAGTTGTCCCAGGACCATTTGTTGAAAGGTTGTGTTTTCTCCATGGTGTGCTTTTGCTCCTTTGGCAAAGATCAGTTAATCATATGTGGGTCCATTTTGGGGCTCTTTATTCTGTTCCATTAATTTGTGTGTCTATTCTTTTTGCCAGTTTTACACTGTCTGGATTACTGTATCTTTATAGCAAGGTTTTTTTTTTTTTTTAAAGATTTTATTTATTTATTTGAGAGAGAGAGAGAGATTGGGTGCATGTGTGAGTGCAAGTGGTGGGAGGGAGGGGCAAAGGAGGGGGGAAGGGGAGAGAGAGAGCAGGCTCCACGTCCAGCATGGAGCCCAATGCGGGGCTTGATCTCACAACCCTGAGATCATGACTTGAGCTGAAACCAAGAATCAGGTGTTTAACTGACTGAGCCACCCAGGTACCCCTATAGTAAGTCTTAAAGTTGGGTGGTGTCAATCCTCTCCCTTTGTTCTCCTGAAGTATTGTGTTGGCTATTTTGGGTCTTTTCCTCTCCATATAAACTATAGAATCAGTTTGTCAATATCTACAAAGTAATTTGTTGGGATTTTGACTGGGATTGTGTTGAATCTATAGATCAGATTAAGAAGAATTGAAATCTTGACATTATTGAATTTTCCTAACTATGAACATGGAATAGCTCTCCATTTTAGTTCTCCTTTGGTTTCTTTCACCAGAGTTTTGTAGTTTTCCTCTTATAGATTTTTGTGCATGTTTTGTTAGATTTGTATGTATGCATTTCATTTTGTTGGTGCTAATGTAAATGGCACTGTTTTTTTTAAAATTTTGGATTCCTATAGTTCATCGCTGGCATATAAAGAAGCACTTGACTTCTGTATATTAACCTTGCTATAATTGCATTGTTCGGAGTGTTTCCCCATCCCCCGCCCCAAGTGTTTTTGTTGATTCTTTGGGATTTTCTTTTCTTTTTTAAAAAAGATTTTATTTATTTATTTGAGATAGATAGGTGCAGAGAGAGAGAGAGAGAGAGAGAGAGAGAAAGAGCACATGAGCAGGGAGAGGGGCAGAGGGAGAGGGAGAAGCAGGCTCCCCACTGATCAGGGAGCCTGATGCTGATCCCGGGACCCCAGGATCATCAACTGAGCTGAAGGCAGATGCTTAACCGACTGAGCCACCCAGACGCCCCTGATTCTTTGGGATTTTCTATATAGACAAGCATGTCATCTGAGAACAAACACAGTTTTACTTCTTCTTTCTCAGTTTGTATACCTTTTATTTCCCCCCCCCCCTTTTTTTTTTGGCCTTATTGCACTAGCTAGGATTTCCAATACAATGTTGTATTGGAGTGGTGAGAAGGAACAGCCTTAACTTGTTCTTGACCTTAGCAGGAAAGCTTCTAGTTTCAACCCACAGTTATGATGTTAGCTGTAGGTTTTGTAGATTTTTTTAAAAAGATTTTATTTATTTATTTGACAGAGAGAGAGAGACAGCCAGCGAGAGAGGGAACACAAGCAGGGGGAGTGGGAGAGGAAGAAGCAGGCTCCCAGCGGAGGACCCTGATGTGGGGCTCAATCCCAGATCGCTGGGATCATGCCCTGAGCCAAAGGCAGATACTTAAGGACTGAGCCACCCAGGTGCCCCTGTAGATATTTTTTATTAAGTTGAGAAAGTTCCTCTCTATTCCTAATTTGCTGTGAGTTAAAAAAAATCATGAACAGATGTTGAATTTTGTGAAAGGCAGGCTGAAAAATCAAGAAGCCCACAACCCGGAGCGCCTGAGTGGCGCAGTCACCAAGCACCTGTCTTCGGATTAGGGTGTG
>NW_023254234.1:0-7033 GCF_002007445.2 Ailuropoda melanoleuca | reverse complement strand
CAGTCAAAACTAGAGGCTCTGACGGCCAGGGTCACCGAGGCAGAGGAACGCGTTAGCGAATTGGAGGATGGGTTAGTAGAAGAAAAAACGAAAATAGAAGCTGGTCTTAAAAAAATCCACGCCCACGAATGTAGATTACGGGAGATTACTGACTCTATGAAACGATCCAATGTCAGAATCATCGGCATCCCTGAAGGGGTGGAGAAAAACAGAGGTCTAGAAGAGATATTTGAACAAATTGTAGCTGAAAACTTCCCTAATCTAGCAAGGGAAACAAGCATTCGTGTCCAAGAGGCAGAGAGGACCCCATCCAAGCTCAACCAGGACAAACCTACGCCACGGCATGTCATAGTGCAATTCGCAAATATTAGATCCAAGGATACAGTATTGAAAGCGGCCAGGGCAAAGAAATTTCTCACGTACCAAGGCAAAGGTATCAGGATTACGTCAGACCTGTCTACAGAGACCTGGAATGAGAGAAAGGCTTGGGGGGGCATTTTTAAAGCTCTTTCAGAGAAAAACATGCAGCCAAGGATCCTTTATCCAGCAAAGCTGTCATTCAGAATTGATGGAGAAATAAAGACGTTCCAAAATCGCCAATCATTAACCAATTTCGTAACCACGAAACCAGCCCTACAGGAGATATTAAGGGGGGCTCTATAAAGGTAAAAAGGCCCCAAGAGTGATACAGAGCAGCAAGTCACAACCGATACAAAGACTTTAAAGAGAAATGGCATCATTAAAATCATATCTGTCAATAATCTCTATCAATCTAAATGGCTTAAACTCTCCCATAAAACGCCACAGGGTTGCAGATTGGATAAAAAGACATGACCCATCCATTTGCTGTCTACAAGAGACTCATTTTGAACCCAAAGATGCATTCAGACTTAGAGTAAGGGGATGGAGTACCATCTTCCACGCAAATGGACCTCAAAAGAAAGCTGGAGTAGCAATTCTCATATCAGATAGACTGGATTTTAAACTAGAGGCCATAGAGAGAGATACAGAAGGGCACTATATTATTCTTAAAGGAAGTATTCAACAAGTGGATATGACAATTATTAATATATATGCCCCCAACAGGGGAGCAGCAAGATACACAAGCCAACTCTTAACCAAAATAAAGAGACATATAGATAAGAACACAGTAATAGTAGGGGACCTCAACACCCCACTATCAGAAATAGACAGAACACCCTGGCAAAAACTAAGCAAAGAATCAAAGGCTTTGAATGCCATACTCGACGAGTTGGACCTCATAGATATATATAGAACACTACACCCCAGAACCAAAGAATACTCATTCTATTCAAATGCCCATGGAACATTCTCAAGAATAGATCATGCTCTGGGACACAAAACAGGTCTCAGCCAATACCAAAAGATTGAAATTATCCCCTGCATATTCTCAGACCACAACGCTCTGAAATTGGAACTCAACCACAAGGAAAAACCTGGAAGAAACTCAAACACTTGGAGGCTAAGAACCATCCTGTTCAAGAATTACTCGATTAACCAGGAAATCAAAAAACAAATTAAACAATTTATGGAGACCAACGAGAATGAAAACACAACGGTCCAAAACCTATGGGATACTGCAAAGGCAGTCCTAAGGGGGAAATACATAGCCATCCAAGCCTCACTCAAAAGAATAGAAAAATCTAAAATGCAGTTTCTATATTCTCACGTCAAGAAGCTGGAACAGCAACAGAGGGACCGGCCTAACCCACTCACAAGGAAGCAGTTGACCAAAATTAGAGCAGAAATCAATGAATTAGAAAACAGAAGTGCAGTAGAGCAAATAAACATGACGAGGAGCTGGTTCTTTGAGAGAATCAATAAAGTTGACAGACCACTGGCAAGACTTATCCAAAAACAAAGAGAAAGGACCGAAATTATTAAAATTATGAGTGAAAATGGAGAGGTCACGACCAACAATATTCTATCTACTGATATCGTCATGTAATTATTCTTCTTTAGATTGTTGATGTGGTGGGTTACATTGATTGATTTTCAAATGCTGAACCAGCCTTATATATGTGGGATAAATCCCACTTTGTCATGGTGTACAATCCTTTTATTGGATTTTATTTGCTAATTTTTTAAAATTGAGATTTTTAGAAATTTATATTCATAAGAGCTATTAGTCTATAGTTTTCTTTTTTAATAATATCTTTGCATGGTTTTGGTATTATGGTAATGCTGGCTTCATGAAATAAGTTAGGAAGTATTCCTTTGGCTTCTATCTTCCAGAAGAAATTATAGAGAATTGGTATAATTTCTTACCTCAGTGTTTGGTAGGACCCTCCAGTGAATCTATCTGGGCCTAGTGCTGTCTTTTTTGAAGGTTAATTATAGATTTGATTTCTTTCATAGATACAGGCCTATTCAGATAGTCTATTTCTTCTTTGCAGGTGAATTTTGGCAGATTGTGTCTTTCAAGGAATTTGTTTCATCTTGGTCATCAAATTTGTGGGCATAGAATTGTTTATAATGCTCCTTTATTATTCTTTTAATGTCCATGAGCTCTGTAATGATTGTCCCCTCCTTTGTTTCTGATATTAGTAATTTGTATCTTCCTTCTTTTTTTTTCTTGGCCTTGCTAGAGGTTTATTTATTTTACTGCTTTTTCAAAGAACCATCTTTTGGGCTTGTTGATTTTCTTTATTGATTTCCTGTTTTTAATTTCATTGATCTCTGCTTCAATTTTTACATTTCCCCTTCTTCTGCTTACTTTGGATTTTTAAAAAAGATTTTATTTATTTGAGAGCGAGAGAGAGGGAGAACATGAGCGGTGTGAGAGGCAGAGGGAGAAGCAGGCTCTCTGCTAAGCAGGGATCCTGATGCGGGGCTCGAGTTTAGGACTCCAGGATCATGACCTGAGCCGAAGGCAGATGCTTAACTGACTGAGCCATCCAGGTGCCCCTGCCTACTTTGGATTTAATTTGCTCTTCTTTATTTTCTGAATGTAAGATTACATTTTGGATTTTAGATCTTCTAAGATATGCATTCACCTTCTTGCTAGACACATCTCCAAAGGCAAGGAAAACAAAAGCAAAAATGAACTATTGGGACTTCATCAAGATAAAAAGCTTCTGCACAGCAAAGGAAACAGTCAACAAAACTGAAAGGCAACTTATAGAATGGGAAAAGATATTTGCAAATGACATATCAGATAAAGGGCTAGTACCCAAGATCTATAAATAACTTCTTAAACTCAACACCCAAAAATAAAATAATCCAGTCAAGAAATGAGCAGAAGACATGAACAGACATTTCTCCAAAGAAAACATTCAATGGCCAAGAGACACACAAAAAAGTGCTCCACATCATTTGGCATCGGGAAAATACAAATCAAAAGCACAATAAGATACCACCTTACGCCAGTCAGAATGGCTAAAATTAATGAGACAGGAGATGATAAATGTTGGTGAGGATGTGGAGAAAGGGGAACCCTCTTACAGTGTTGGTGGGAGCACAAACTGGTATATCCACTCTGGAAAACAGTATGGAGGCTCCTCAAAAAGTTGAACATAGAGCTACCCAATGATCCAGCAATTGTACTACTAGGGATTTACCCCAAAGATACAAATGTATTGATCTGAAGGGGCACCTGCACCCCAATGTTCATAGCAGCAATGTCCACAATAGCCGAAATGTGGAAAAAGCCAAGATGTCCATTGACAGGTGAATGGATAAAGAAGATGTGGTATGTATGTATAATGGATATTCTTAGCCATCAGAAAGGATGAATACTTACCATTTGCATTGACGTGGATGGACCTGGAGGGTATTATGCTTAGTGAAATGAGTCAATCAGAGAAAGAGAATTATCATATGGTTTCAATCATATGTGGAATATAGGAAACAGCACAGAGGATCATAGGGGAAGGGAGGAAAAACTGGATGGGAAGAAATCAGAGAGTGAGAAAAACCATGAGAGACTTATAACTCTAGGAAACAAACAGGGTTGCTGGAGGGGAGGTGGGTGGGAGGATGGGGTATTTGGGTGATGGCTATTAAGGAGGGCACATGATGTGATGAGCACTGGGTGTTGTACGCAACTGACAAATTGTTGAACACAACATCTGAGACTAAATATGTTGGCTAATTGAATTTAGATATAAGAAAAAAGAATAACATGCATCCAATGCTATAAATTTCTGCCTACCACATATGTTACTGTTTTCTAGTTATTGCTTTTGCTCTTTGTTCATATTTTTGTCTTCTATTGCTTTTTTTTGCCTTTTTGTTGTTTTAATTGAGCATTTTATATTATTCCATTTTCTTTCCTTTCTTAACGTATCAATTATACTTTTTCTTTTTTGCTTTTAAAATGGTTGCCCTAGAGTTTGCAATATACTTCTATAACTATTCCGAGCCCACTTTCACATGACACTGTAACACTTCACAGGTTGTACAAATACCTTACGATACCAAAATATTTATAATTACTTCCTCCTGACCCCTGAGTAATTGCTGTCATTCATCCCACTTACATGTAAGGCATAATCATCGAATACATTATTGGTATTATTATTTTGAACAAACTGTTATCTGTTAGATCAATTAAAAACAAGAAAAAGAGTGCAATTGCTGGATCATAGGGTAGCTCAATTTTTAACTTTTTAAGGGACCTCCACACTTTTCCAGAGTGGCTGTACCAACATGCATTCCCACCAACAATGTAGGAGGGATTACTACTGGGTATTTACCCCAGAGATACAGACGTAGTGAAGAGAAGGGCCGTATGCACCCCAATGTTCATAGCAGCATTGTCCACAATAGCTAAATCGTGGAAGGAGCCGAGATGCCCTCCAACAGATGACTGGATTAAGAAGATAAGGTCCATATATACAATGGAATATTACTCAGCTATCAAAAAGAACGATTTCTCAACATTTGCTGCAACATGGATGGCACTGGAGGAGATAATGCTCAGTGAAATAAGTCAAGCAGAGAAAGACAATTATCATATGGTTTCACTCATTTATGGAACATAAGAAGTAGGAAGATCGGTAGGAGAAGAAAGGGATAAAGAAAGGGGGGTAATCAGAAGGGGGAATGAAGCATGAGAGATTATGGGCTCTGGGAAACAAACTGAGGGCTTCAGAGGGGAGAGGGGTGGGGGAATGGGATAGGATGATGATGGGTATTAAGGAGGGCACGTATTGCATAGTGCACTGGGTGTTATACGCAACTAATGAATTATGGAACTTTACATCAAAAACCAGGGATGTACTGTATGGTGACTAACATAATATAAAAAAATTATTATTAAAAAAATAAGAAAAAGAAAAGTTTTTATTTTACCTTCACTTATTTCTTCTCCAATGTTCTTTATGTAGATCCATATTTTCTTTATGTAGGTCTACCTTTCTGACCTTTATCATTCTCCTTCTCTCTAAAGGACTTTTAACATTTTTTTTGCAAGGCAGTTCTGTTGCAACAAATTCCCTCAATTTTTGTTTGTCTGAGAAAGTTTTTGTTTCTCCTTAATTTTTTTTTAAGTAGCCTCCACGCCAAGCGTGGAGCCCAGTATGGGGCTTGAACTCAGGACCCTGAGATCAAGACCTGAGAAGAGGTCAAGAGTTGGACGCTTAACTGACTGAACCATTGAGGCACCCCCCTCCTTCGTTTTTGGAGGATAATTTTATATGATACAAAATTCTAGGTTGATTTTGTTTCTCTCTACATTTAAATATTTCACTCTACTCTTCTTGCTTGCATGGTTTCTGGGGTGAAGTCAAATGTTATTCTTCTCTTTACTTCTCTGTAGGTGAGCTGTGTTTTTCCTCAGGCTGCTTTCAAGACTTTTTCTTTCTCTTTGATAGTCTGTAGTTTGAATATGGTATGGCTATGTGTAGTTTTTTTTTAGATTTACTTTTTAAATTATTTTTTGCATTTATTCTGCTTGGCATTCTCTGAGCTTCTGGATGTATGGTTTCATGTCTTATATGAATTTAGGAGAAATTCTCAGTCATATTACTTCAAATATTTTATTGTTTCTTTCTTTCTTCTCCTCTGGTATTCCCATTATGTGTATTTTATACTTTCATAGTTATCTCAGAGTTCTTGAAAGTTCTGTTTTTTTTAAATTTAATTTTTAAAATTGAAGTGTGGTTGACACACAATGTTACAGTAGTTTCAGGTCTATCTGTTTTGTTTTATTTTCCAGTCTTTTTTCTGTTTTATTTTCAGTTTTGTAAGTTTCTATTGATATATCCTCAAGCGCAGAGATTCTTTTCTCAGCTGTGTCTAGTCTACTAATGAATCCATTAAAGTCATCTCTACCATTGCTTTTTTTTAAGGGATTTTTTCAAAAAGTCCAGTATTGCTAAGATATAGTGTTACATTAGTTTCAGGTATACAATGTAGTGATTCAACAATTCCGTACATTACTCAGTGCTCATCATGATAAATTTACTTTTAATCCCCATTCCCTATTTCACCTATCACCCCATCCTACCTCCCCTCTGTTAACCATCAGTTTGTTCTCTGCAGTTATTTGTTTGTCTCTCTTTTTTTCTCCTTTGCTCATTGGTTTATTTCTTAATTTCCACATATGAGTGAAATCATATGGTATTTGTCTTTCTCTGACTGACTTATTTCATTAGGATTATACCCCCTTGTTCCATTCATGTTGTTGCAAATGGTAAGATTTCATGTATGATTTCATTCTTTTTCATGGCTGAATAATATTCCATTATATATTTTATTTTATATCTCTCTCTCTCTATATTTATATATATCTACACATACACATATACACATCTTTTTTATCCATTTATCTATCAATGTACATTTAGACTGCTTTCATAATTTGGCTATTGTAAATAATGCTGCAATAAACATAGGGGTGGCATTTGAATTAGTGTTCTTGTTGTGGTTGTTGTTTTTGTATTTTGTAAATACCCAGTAGTGTGATTACTGGATTGTAGGGTGGTTCTATTTGTAACTTTTTTATTTTATTTTATTTTATTTTATTTTATTTTATTTTATTTTATTTTATTTTATTTTATTATATTAT
>NW_023254233.1:10525-10663 GCF_002007445.2 Ailuropoda melanoleuca | reverse complement strand
AGAGGGAACACAAGCAGGGGGAGTGGGAGAGGAAGAAGCAAGCTCATAGCGGAGGAGCCTGACATGGGGCTCGATCCCATAACGTCAGGATCACGCCCTGAGCCAAAGGCGGACGCTTAACCGCTGTGCCACCCAGGC
>NW_023254233.1:10015-10519 GCF_002007445.2 Ailuropoda melanoleuca | reverse complement strand
CCCCTGAATTTGGCTTTTTTAGATCCCACATATAAGTGATATACAGTATTTGTCTTTGTCTGTCTGACTTAGCTCACTTAGGATAGGGCCCTCAAGTTCAATCCATGTTGTTGCAAATGGGGGCTGGGTAGTTTCTATACCACCTCTTCTTTATCCATGTATCCATCAACAAATACTTAGGTTGTTCCCATATCTTAAATATTTTGAAAACTGCTGCCATGAACATGGGAATGCAGATACCTCTCTAAGATGCTGTTTTCATTGCCTATGGATCTACACCCAGAAGTAGAGTTCCTGGAGTGTATGGTATTTCTGTTTTTAATTTTTTGACAAACCTGTAGGTTGTTTTCCACAGTGGCTACACCAATTTATATTTCCATCAAGTATGAAAAGGGTTCCTGTAATTTTCCTATGGTGTCCTTGTATGGCTTTGGCATCAGGGTAATTCTGGCCTCAAAAAATTAGTATGGAAATTATCCTTCATCTTCTGTTTTTTTTTTTTTT
>NW_023254233.1:0-9984 GCF_002007445.2 Ailuropoda melanoleuca | reverse complement strand
GGGGGGAAGATTTTGAGGGAATTGATATTTAGTTCTTCCTTAAATGTTTGGTAGAACTCACCAGTGAAGCCAACTGGTCCTGGACTTTTATTTATTGGGAGGGTTTTGATTACTGTTTAACTGTGCTTACTAGTGGAGGCTAGGAAGATGGTGCAGTAGGAGAACCCTAAGCTTACCTCCTACCCTGGATACAGCTAGATAACATTCACATCAACATAAATAACCCAGAAAGCAGTCCAAAGACTGGCAGAATTAATCGCATGGCTGAAGATCGAAGATCGAAGAAGGCAGGAAGGGTGGAGATGTGGTCAGGAGCAAAAGGGACCACAGCTGTACATGACTGGGAGGGAGCCACAGGCACAGAAGTCCCCAATAACATATGACTTTGAAAGCAAGGGGGACAAATTTCATGAGTTGTTACAACCAGTGGGATTTAAAACCTGGAATTTTAAATATCAGTGGGCTCTGTTCTGGGAGAGCTGAGGTAGACTGTGGGAAGCTGAGTCACTGCCCTCAGAGAGCCAGCAGAACAAACAATCCACAGAAATACACACAGAAGCTGCAGTTTGAAAAATGCCTTGGGCATACAGGAGGGGGACTTACTTATTCATCTCAGAGTTTGTCCCAAAGGTACAGGGTTTACAGAGAGATTCCTCCCTGTAAAGGAGCTGACCACTATATAATTTGCTTACAGCAAGCCCTACCAACCCCCCTACCACCCCAACCTGTGGATCTACCCTTTCCAGTCATACTTGCCTCAGTCCCAGCTCTTCCAGTCCCTTCCTTCAGAAAACTGATGCAAACCTTGCCAACATCATGTCTCCCCACCTGCACTTTTTGAGGGGCCTAGGTTCCAGTGGCATTGGAGGTGGCCTGGCAGAAGCCCCAGGCACCCCCTGTTAAAGTTGCATGCCCTGCCCAGGCAGCAGCAGGTCTCATTTTGCAAGCAGACCAGTGGGCACCTTGGTGAAACTGTGCACTCCACCCCAGCTGGGAACCAAACACTGCTCATGATAGGCAGAGCAAGTCTGTGCAGTCAATGGGACTGAAGAAAAGAGAGGCCAGGACAAAACAGGGCACATGCATCACACATAGGAGATACCTTCTGAAGTGCCAGGTTCTGGGGAACAGGGTACACTGCACTGCAGAGCACTACAGGACCGCTTCTTCAGAAGGTCATTACTTTCAAGATCAGGAGATTGGCTGACTTTCCTAACACACAGAAACAGACCTAGAGAGTTATTAAAAATGAGGAGAGAGAGGATTATGTCCCAAATGAAAGTACAGGTCACAACCACAGCACAAGATCTAAGCAAAATGGATATCAGTAAAATGCCTGATAAAGAATTTAAAGTAATGATCATAAAGTTACTCACTGGACTTGAGAAGAGTGGAGGACATCAGTGAGACCCTTAACACAGAGATAAAAAGAGAACTAATCAGAGATGAAGAACACAATAAATGAAATTAAAAATACACTATAAATGGAATAACTAGCAGGCTAGAGGATGCAGGAATGAATCAGCAACTTGGAAGAGAGAGTAATAGAAAGTAATCAAGCTGAGCGGGTGAGGGAAAGCAATTATGCAAAAGAGAATAGGCTTAGGGAACTCAGTGATTCCATCAAGCATAGTAACATTTGCATTATAGGGATCTCAGGAGACAAAATTTATTTGAAAAGTAATAGCTAAAAACTTCCCTAATCTAGGGAACGAAACAGGTATTGAGATTCAGGAGGCACGGAGAACCCCCAACAAAATCAACCCAAGGTGGTCCACACTAGACACACGGTAATTAAAATCTCAAAAATTAGTGGTAAAGAATTTTAAAAGCATCTAGAAAGGGGTGCCTGGGTGGCTCAGTCGGTTAAGCCTCTGCCTTCGATTCAGGTCATGATCTCAGAGTCCTGGGATCCAGCCTCTCATCAGGCTCTCTGCTCAGCCGGGAGCCTGTTTCTCCCTCACTCTCTCCCTCTGTGATCTCTCTCACTCTTGCTCTCAAATAAATAAATAAAATCTTAAAAAAAAAAGCATCAAGAGGAAAGAGGACAATTACATATATAAGGAAACTCCATAAGACTATCAGTGGCTTCTTCAGCATAACTTTGCAGACTAGAAGGAACTGGCATGATATATTCAAAGCACAGAAAGGAAAAAAAATCTGTAGCCAAGAATATTCCATCCAGCAAGGAGAATAGAAGGAGAGGTAAAGAGCTTCTCAGACAAATGAAAACTAAAGGAGTTCATGACTACCACAACAGAGCCACAAGAAATGTTAAAGGGGACTCTTTGAGAGAAAAAAAGACCATAAGAGTATGGAAAGTAGAAAACACAAAAGCAGTAAAAATAAGTGTATCTGTAAAACTGAGTCAAGGAATTAAGAAAATAAAAGGATGTAAAGTATTACAGCAGATACCTAAAACATGGTGGAGAGAAGAGTAAAGAATGAGTTCAAACATAAGCAACCATCAACTTAATTAGACTGCTATATGCAGAAGATGACATATACAAACCAAATGGTAACTACAAATCAAAAACCAGTAAATATACAAAGAATAAAGAGAAAGGAATCCAAGTATATCACTAAAGAAAGACAGCAATCCATGAAAGAGAGGAAAAGAAGAAAGGATCAGAGAAAATCTGTAGAAACAACCACAAAACAAGTAAAAAATGACAATAAATACGTATCTATCAATAATTACTTTTTTTTTTTTTTTTAAAGATTTTATTTATTTATTCGACAGAGATAGAGACAGCCAGCGAGAGAGGGAACACAAGCAGGGGGAGTGGGAGAGGAAGAAGCAGGCTCATAGCGGAGGAGCCTGATGTGGGGCTCGAACCCATAATGCCGGGATCACGCCCTGAGCCGAAGGCAGACGCTTAACCGCTGTGCCACCCAGGCGCCCCTATCAATAATTACTTTGAATGCAAATGAAGTAAATGCTCCAAACAAAAACTATATGGGGATGGAATAGAAAACAAACAAACAAACAAACAAGACCCATCTATAGGATGTGTACAAGAGACTCAGACCTAAAGAAACACGCAGATTGAAAGTGAGGGGATGGAGAAACATTTGCCATGCAAATGAATGTCAAAAGAAAGCTGGGATAGCTATAATTATATCAGACAAAATGGACTTTAAAACATAGATTGTAATAGACAAAGAAGAAAACTACATAATAATAAATAGAATAGTCCAACAAGAAGATACAATAGTTAAATTATACATCCAACATAGGAGCATCTAAATACATAAAACAGTTAATAAAAACATCAAGGGACTGATGGATAGTAATACAATAGTAGTAGGGGACTTTAACACCCCACTTTCATCAGTGGACATATTATCCAAAGTTAACAAGGAAACAGTGGCTTTGAATGACTCACAGGACCGCATGGATTTAACAGATATGTTCAAAACATTCCATCCTAAAGCAGCAAAATACACATTCTTTTCAAGTGCACATAGAGCATTCTCAAGAATAGACCTCATATTAGGCCACAAAACAAGTCTCAACAAATTGAAAAAGATTGAAGTCATACCATGTATCTTTTCCAACCACAATGCTATGAAACTAGAAATCAACCACAAGAAGAAATCTGGAAAGGCCACAAATACATGGAGGTCAAATAACAGCTACTAAACAATCAATGGGTCAACCAAGAAATGAAAGAAGAAACCAAAAATTACATGGAGAGAAATGAAAATGAAAACACAATGGTCCAAAATCTTTGGGATGAGGCAAAAACGGTTCTAAGAGGGAAGTTTATAGCAGCGCAATCCTACTGCAAGAAGCAAGAGAAATCTCAAACAACCTAACCTTACATCTAAAGGAGCTAGAAAACAAACAACAACAAAACCCCTCAAAACCAGCAGAATGGAGGAAGTAATAAAGATTAGAGCAGAAATAAATGATATAGAAACTAAAACAGATCAATGAAACTAGGACCTGGTTCTTTGACAAGATCAACAAAATTAATACATCTCTAGCCATACTCAAGAAGAAGAAGAATATGCAAATAAACAAAATCAAATAAAAGAGAAATAGTAATGGACACCACAGAAATACAAACACTTGTAAGAGAATTTTATGAAAAATTAATGCCAACGAATTGGACAACCTAGAAGAAATGGACAAATTCTAGAAACATAAAACCTACCAAAAATGAAGCAGGAAGAAATAAAAAATTTGAACAGACTGATTACCAGCAATGACATTGAATCAATACTAAAAAAATTCCCAATAAACAAAAGTCCAGGACCAGATGGTTTCACAGGTGAATTCTATTAAACATTTCAAGAAGAATTAATACCTATTCTTTTCAAACTACTCCAAAACAAAAGGAAGGGACACTCCCACATTCATTCTATGAGGCCAGCAATTACCCAGATGCCAAAACCAGATAAAGATACCACCAAAAAAGAGAAACTATAGGCCAATATCCCTGATGACAATGGATGCAAAACTTCTCAAAATAGTAGGAAACCCAATCCAACAAAACATTAATAAAATCATTCACCATGATCAAGTGGGATTTATTCCTGGGTTGCAAGTGTGGTTCAATATTTGCAAATCTTCCAATGTGATATATCACACCAATAAGAGAAAGGATAAATACGATATAATCATCTCAACAGATGCAGAAAAAGCATCTGGCAAAGTACATCGTTCGTGATAACAGTCTTCAATAAAATAGGTTTAGAGAGATCATATTTCAACATAAAAAAGGCCATGCATGAAAACCCACAGCGAACATTATACTCAATGTGGAAAAACTGACCCCTTTCTCCCTAAGGTCAGGAACAAGACAAGAATGTCCACTTTTACTACTTTTATTCACCATAGTACTGGAAATCCTAGCTACAGTGGTTAGACAACAAAAATAAAATAAAAGGCATCCAAATTGGTAAGAAAGAATAAAACTTTTACTATTTTCAGATGACATAATACTCTATATAGAAAACCCCAAAGACTCCCAACAAAAAACTATTGGAACTGATAAACGAATTCAGTATAAGTGCAATGCACAAAATTAATGTATAGAAATCTGTTGCATTCCCATATACTAATAATGAAGCAGCAGAAAGAGAAGATAAATTAATCCCACTTACAATTGCACTAAAAATAATGATAGCTAGGAATAAGCCTAACCAAAGAGGTGAAGGACCTATACTTTGAAAACTATAAAACACATTGAAAGAAATTGAAGAGGACACAAAGAAATGGAAAGACATTCCATTCTCATGGATTAGGAGAACAAATATTGTTAATATGTCTATACTGCCCAAAGCAGTCTACATGTTTAATGCAATTCTATCAAAATACCAACAGATTTTTTTCACAGAACTACAACAAATAATCCTAAAATTTGTATGGAACCACAAAAGACTGCATAGCCAAAGCGATCATGAAAAAGAAAACAAAACGTATTATGATTGCAGAGTTGAGGCTGTATTACAAAGCTGTACTCATCAAAACAGTGTGGTACTGGCACGTAAATAGACATATAAATCAATGGAACAGAACAGAAAGCCCATAAATAAACCCACCATTATGTTGTCAGTTAATCTTTGACAAAGAAGAAAAGAATATTCAGTGGGAAAGGAAAGTCTCTTCAGTAAAGGGTGTTGGGAAGACTGGATAAGCTACATGCATAAGAATGAAACTGGATCACTTTCTTACACCATACACAAAAATAAACTCAAAATGGACTAAGGACCTAAATGTGAGACCTGAAACCATGAAAATCCTAGAAGAGAGCACAGCCAGTAATTTCTCTGACATCAGTCATAGCAACATCTTTGTAGATATTCTTCTGAGGCAAGGGGAAACAAAAGCAAAAATAAACTATTGGAACTAAATCAAAATACGAAAAAGCTTCAGCATAGCAAAATGAACAAACAACAAAACTAAAAGACAGCCTATTGAATGGGTGAAGATATTTTGCAAATGACATATCTGATAAAGGGTTAGTATATATAAAGAACTTACAACTCAATACCAAAAAACTCCCAAATAATGCAATTAGAAAATGAACAGACATTTCTCCAAAGAGGACCTATAGATAGCCATCAGATACATGAAAATATTCTCAACATCGCTCATCATGAAGGAAGTTTCAAATCAAAACCACAATGAGGTATTACTTCACACCTGCCAGAATGGCTATAATCAAAAACTCAAGAAGCGACAAGTGTTGGTTAGGATGTGGAGAAAAAGGAACCCTCGTGCCCTGTTGGCGGGAATGCAAACTGGTGCAGCCACTGTGGAAGATATTATGGATGTTCTTAAAAAATTAAAAACAGAACTACCATATGATCCCATAATCACACGATCGGATATTTACCCAAAGAATACAAAAACACTAATTTGAAGGGATACATGCATGCCTTTGTTTATTGCAACATTATTTGCCATAGCCAAACTATGAAAATAGCTCAAGTGTATATAGACATATAACAAAATGTAATATTGTTCAGCCATAAAGAAGAGTGGAATCTTAGCATTTGCAACAACATGGATGGATCTAGAAAGTATAATGCTAATCAGTTAAGCCAGTCAGAGAAAGACAAGTAGCATATGACTTCACTCATATGCGAAATTAAGGAACAAAACAAATGAACAAAGGAAATAAAAAGAGACAAACTAAGAGACAGTCTGCTAACTAAGATAACAAGCAGATGGTTACCAGAGGGGAAGTGTGTGTGTGGGGGGGGATGCATGAAATAGTGGAAGGGAATTAAGAATACACTTACCTTGATAGTCCCTGAGTAATAACGCAACTGTTGAATCACTATACTGTACGCCTGAAACTAATATAGCCCTGTATATTAACCACACTGGAATGAAAAATTTTTGAAAAGTGTGTGAAGGTAACAGTAAGAAGAAAATGCAGAGCTAACACTTTTTTTATTCCAAGAGATGAGTTCTTCAGCCATGTTGCTAGTTAAAAAAAAAAAAAAAGCAAATGAAAAAAGACTTTTTGGCCAAAAATGATCATGATAGGTTTATGAAATTTAGATTCATAGCCAATATCTCTTACACTAAACTCTATCCTTAGACTTTTTGAAATAAATACTAAAATAATGAAGTGTTAAAATTGAATTTGTGTATTAAATGTACCAAATAAAAAAATTAAGAGCTTATTCAATCTCACACAAAATCCTGCTTACTAGTAGTTGGTCTGGTATGATTTTTAATTTCTTTGTGACAATCTTGATAGGTTGTATGTTTCGTTTTTTTTAATGTTTTTTATTACATGATATTAGCCACAATACAGTACATCCCTGGTTTCTGATGCAAGGTTCGATGATTCTATGCATTCAACCATTTCTTCTGAGTTATCCAATTTGTTGGATTATAATGGTTAATAGTAACCTCTAGTAGTTTTTTTCTATTTCTATTTTATCTGTTGTAATAACTCCTCTTCCATTTATAATTTTATTTGAACCCGCTATTTTTTTTTCTTGGATAGTTTGCCTGAAAGTTTGGCTTATTTTGCTTATCTTTTCATCCATTAGTTTCATTGATCATTGCTATGTCTTTTTAGACATTTCATTTATTTCTGCTCTGAACTTTATTATTTTCTTCCTTCTGCTAACTATGGGCTTAGATTTTTTCTTCTTGTTCCTACAGTCTTCCGTCCTTTAAAGAAGTTAGTTGATAAAATAAGAACAATATTTCTAGAGTCTTTTACATTAGTCCATTTACTTACTTACTTAATTTATTTCTGGTGCTTTTCATTTCTTCGATTTTATGAATGTTCCTGAAGGATTTCCTCTGTCATTTCTCGTGAGCTGTGTTAGCAATACATTCTCCATCCTTGTTTATCTTGGAATGTCTTTATTTTACTTCATGTTTGAAAAGTAATTTAACGGATATTGATTTTTTGATTGACAGTTTTTTCTTTCAGCTATATGAATATGTCCTCCAACTGTCTTCTGTCCTCATTTCAAATGATAAATCAGCAATTAATCATATTGATTCCCCATTTTATGTGATGAGTAATTTTCTTCTTGCTGCTTTAGATGTTTTCTATTTTTTTTTTTGTCTTTGACTCTTAATAGTTTGACTATGATTTGTCTAGGTGTGAATTTCTTTGTATTTATCCTACTTGGGATTTGTTGTGATTCTTGAATGTGTGGCTATGTAAACTAATTGTTTTCCTAGAATTTTAGAAGTTTTTGGCCATTATTTCTTCAACTCTATCTTGTTTCTTAAATTCCATGTATGAGTGAAGTCATAGTATTTGTCTTTCTCTGACTTATTTTGCTCAGCATAACTCTCTATCTCCATCCATGTCATTGTAAAATGGCAAGATTTCATTCCTTTTATGGTTGAGTAATATTCCATCGTGTGTGTGTGTGTGTGTGTGTGTGTGTGTGTGTGTGTGTGTGGTGTGTACCCTGCATCTTCTTTATCCATTCGTCAGCTGATGGGCATTTGGGTTATTTCCATGATTTGGCTATTGTAGATAATGCTGTTATAAACATCAGGGGGCATATATCCCTTTGAATCAGGATTTTTGTATCCTCTGGTTAAAAACCTCATAGTGCAATTGCTAGTAGAGTAGTTCTATTTTTAACTTTCTGAGGAACCTCCGTACTGTTTTCCATAGTGGCTGCAGGACACCTGAACCCAATATTATACTGTATGCTAACTAACAGGAATTTAAATAAAAACTTAAAATATGTACACATCTTCTGGCCTTTTCTTTTTATCCTGTTCTTCTTGGACACTCATTACATGTATATTGATACATTTTATATTATTCCAGAGGTTTTTGAGGCTTGTTAATTTTTTTCCATGTTTTTTCCTTTGTGCACAAACAATTGAATAATTTCTATTGGTTGATCTTTAAGTTCACTGCTTCTTTCTCCTTTTATCTCAGATCTGATGTTGAGACCCTCCAGTATATTTATTATTTCAGTTAGTATGCTCAAATCCAGAATTTCCATTTGATTCTCTTTGTGTAATTCCTGTATCCTTATTGAGAATTTTTATTTGTTGATTCACTATTATAGCACTTTCCTTTATTTATTTAAACACGGCTTCCTTTGGTTCCTTAAACATATTTATATGTTTAAATGTTGCTTTGAAGACTTTCTCTGCTAACTCCAGCATCTCGGGACACCCAGGGACAGTTTCTCTTGACTTTTTTTCCCCCTCAGGATTGGTATACTTCTCTGGTGTTTTTTTGTTTGTTTGTCTTGTTTTGTTTGTTTTGTTTTTGCCTATGGCACATTTTTGGAGGGGTTAAAGATATAATATTGTAGGAAGAATAAATTTTGACATTTCCCCAATTCAAGGTGGTGTTGTGGTTAATTTGTCTTTCTTTTTTCAGTAACTTGCCTGGCCTAAATCCGTGAAATCTGTCTCCCCTGTGATGTTTTGAAACTGATGTCACTTCTCCAGTTTTTTTTTTATTATTCTTGTTTTCATTTAAACCTGGATTCCTGTAAGTTGCCCTGTTCATGTATAGCTTGAGTTAGGGCAATGACCATACAGATGTTACACACTGATACATTAGCACTAAGGTTTCTGTCCTCAGCAGATGGACCTGTGTGTGGGGAGAGAAGTGCATGAGAAGTTCAGGTTATTTGAACTCTGCTTTGGATTTACTTTGTGTTGGGTTCTTTGTATCTCTTTGTGTACATGCTACTTCAGGTTAGCCTGGGGTCTGTGAATAACTTGGGACTATTTTGCATGCTTGTTTATTGAGTCAGGAATGTACTGAGTCAGGGGGCACTTGGATGGCTCAGTCGGTTAAGTGTCCAACTCTTGATTTCTGCTCAGGTCATGATCTCAGGGTTATGAGATCGAGCCCCGCATTGGGCTCCATGCTAAGCATGAGAGAATCTCTCTCTCCCTCTGTCCCTCCCCACCCCCAACTTGCACACCCCCCCTCAAAAAAAAAAGGGATTGTACTGAATCAGTCTAGAAGAGCTGTCAGTTCTTGCTGGAAAGTGTCACTTTCACAG
>NW_023254232.1:0-721 GCF_002007445.2 Ailuropoda melanoleuca | reverse complement strand
CTCTTTTATTAGAAAGGGAAGGTGAGATTCACTCTATGTGTGTTTGTAACATCTAATCTGTTCCTTCATCTAACTGTTTATTCAATTGGGCCTAAGATAAGGTTGAGTGGCCAGCATCTAGAGTTAGGTGGCTTTGTTTCATCTGATACAGACTTGGGTGATGTCATTTGACAAAGGTGATGTTTCGTCATTGATTAGTTTTTTCATCAGGAGTGTTAAAATTAGGGTGGAGGGAAAATTCGAAATTATTCAAAGCGGCCTTTTCCTGTTTAAAAGTTGAGCTCGACTTTCTAGTTTTACTAAATGTATTATCTCGATATTTTGAGGTGCCCGCACATTCTCTCTGTCGCTTCTTNTTCTTTGGTGGTGTAGTCAGAAGGAGAGTCTGGGAATTCGTTTGGATAGAGGCGTGGTGGCTTCAAGGGGCTTGGTGTCAGGAGCTTTGGGGTGAATTCTGCAACTGCTTTCCTGACCCTGGGTGTATCTCACAGAGTTTTTGTTTCCTCTTATGAAATTGCCGGCAGATAATGTCCTGCTTAAAGGGGAACCCTCCCATCCTGCTGGTGGGAATGCAAACTGGTACAGCCAGTCTGGGAGACAGTGTGGGGGTTCCCCCCAAAAGTGAAACATTGAACAACCACGTGATCGACCAATTGCTCTCCTAGGTAATTACCCAAAGGATACAAAAATGCAGATTCGAAGGGGGTATATGCACCATGAT
>NW_023254231.1:0-3850 GCF_002007445.2 Ailuropoda melanoleuca | reverse complement strand
GCCTCTCGAGAAATGACTGCAACTTTTAATTTATTCCCTAACCCATGCACAGATCAATCAGCAGAGGTGGGAAGCCGTACAAATTTGGAGTATTTGAGCACAACTTCTAGTCAAATCATTGGCTTGCCATTAAGCTATACCTACATGAGAAAAAGACCTAAGGAACTAGGCTAACAGGTAAATATAAGCAAAAAGAAAGGAAGGAGGGAGGGGGAAGAAGAGGAGGAAGAGGAGGAGGAAGAACAAGAACAACAAGAAAAGGAATTGGGCAGACATATCAAAGCCTGAATTTAATTTCAAGTTACTAAAACAAACAAGCAAAACCCAGAAAAATAAAATATAATCCACTTTTGCTACAATACATTATCTAAAATACCTCATTTTCAACAAAACTTAAGTAGACATGCATAGAAGAAGGAAATTGTGACCCACACTATTAAGAAAAAAAACAGGTAATAGAAACTAACTGTATATGGGACCAGGTTTCAAAGAAAAACTTTGAGGATATATATGTGTGTTTGAATAACTAGTATTTAAATATATGCAAAGAATTAAAGAGGAATATGATGATAAAAACTCAATCAGAAGTATCAATTGAAAATAGAAATGATAAAAAAGGGCCAAATGGATATTATAGAGGTGAAAAGAGCAAAAACTGAAATAACGATTCACTAGACAAGCTGAACAGTATACATGAAAGAAGAGAGGTATAAATTCACTTAAAGATAGATGAATATTAAAAACCCAACCCAAAAAACAGAAAATACACCAAATGTATAAATTATAGCCACAATGAGATCTCACTACACATCTGTAAGAAGGGTAAAAGAAAAACAAAAACAAAAAAACACTGGCAACACCACATGCTAGTGAGGAAGCAGAACACCTGGATCTCAAACTTATAGCCATTCCAGAAGACAGTTTGGCAGAGTTAAACACACTTCCCATATAACCAGTAATTGTATTAACATAATTATAAAGAAATGAATGTAAGTTTTCATTTCTTCATACACATGTTCATAGCAGTTACAACTAAAAACAATACAAATGCCCTTATGAGAATATGGACAAACTCATGCATTCGTACAATGGAATACTATGCAACAAGAAAAAGGAACAAACTAGTAACACATGTAACAATTTGGATGGGTCTCAGAAACAATATGCTAAGTAAAAAATACAATTTCCAAAGATTACATGCTGAATGATTTTATTTATATAACACTCTCAAAATGAGTTATAGTGATTAGCACTGGGTGGAAGACATAACTGTGCAGTGGTAACATTGGGAGTTTCTTTGTGGTGATGCACGTTCTGTATCCTGATTATTGTCATGGTCACACAGATCTATTTTGCATCTCATGTGACTGAAATTATTTTTTTAAATAAAAATTTTTTTAAAATACTCATGTTTCAGCCTTCACATTTAAAGAGGGGAAGTCATTACTCATGTCTTTACAGAAACAAAATAAAACAAAAAACAAGTATTTTTTAACACACAAACTTTTAACACACAAAGCATTACCTTTTTTGAGCTTATCAGAAAACTGAGATCCAGGGAAAACTGCTACCCCAAAATCTAGAGAGACTAACAATACATCCAGAGAAACACAGCTTAGATCCAGAATAGAAACTTCTGGATTCATTAACCAGTAGGGACACTTAAGCAGTAATTTTGAAATCCTGCTAGTGACTCAGTGTGGCCTAGCATGAGACTGAGAAAATTCTGGAGCCATATTTTTAGAAGAGCCCAAACATATTTATGGTTTTAATCTCCAGGAACTCCATTGGGTCCTCATAGTAAAGATGCAGGAAGGACCTTTTCATGGCTCTGCCACTGGAAGGAGAAGGTAAATCACTGTTAAATATTCCCAGAGCCTTCTCTATAAAAAGTTCAAGTCTTCAGTGGGAAAAAAAAAAAAAATTGGTATAGGTGTCTCCAAGTTGGGGGAAAGGAATTGTCTTATTGCAGACCCATCTAGTCTTCCTGTTTCACCTAATGGGAGGAAAACGTCCCACAGGAGTCATGGCTTCGAGAAGATATATTTGGATCACTGATGATAAAGAAGAGTATAGGAGACAAAGGAGAACAACAACAACAACAACCACCAAAACTATACCACTTGAGAAACAATTTGTGAGGGTCACAGACATGAGACATAGGATGCTAAAAGGCTGAGATTTCATCAGGAGATTATAGAATATCTTTCCTCCTCCATATTTTACTAGCACACCAACTGGGCTACAATAGAGTAACATTGAATCAGAGTTGAAAACCACAAATCCAGGAAGCTCAGAGAACACCAAGCAAGCAAAACATCAAAGAATTTAAGTAATTCAGTATACTTCTTTGCAATCACTGGCTTAACATTTGTACGGTTTTGAGTACATAATTACTCAAAAAGACAGTCACTATGTTATTATTCATATTTTCATATATATCTAGAGGTAAATCATAGAGTGAAAGTATTATAATTTATCTTTTAAACTCCTAGATCCCTATGAAATTACTTCAAACTCCCATATGAGTAGATCAAAGAGAATGTGAGTGTAAGAATTAGTAGACCTTTCAGAGTTCACAACAGAAGTCATAGATTTTCCTATGACAGAAAGTCAGCACTGTTGTAGTTTTGCTCATATTTAATAGAAGAGACAGAAATATTAGGAGTACTAAATAATAAATGGGAATATGTTGTTGGTGTGGCAAATTTAGCAATGGACATAGAAGAAAAAGAGCAAACATAATACCTGTTCATTAATCACCTATTCTCTCCTGGGTCCTGTGGGTTGTCTCCTGCATGGACTTAACAGTGTTTATTTAGAGGTCACTTTCTACAGTCTCTGGTCCAAGTGATCTCCAGGTTAGCCCTTCAGTACCCACAGTACTAAATACTTTTTGAGCTCTAGGACTACTAGCAGTTACTTGTACTGGTAGACACTAGGCAACTACATTTATCAGGAATTTATAACTTATGAGTGAAGGAGTAGAATTACAATTAGAAGAATATAACAGCTCACATAGAAGAGTTTACTCTCACAGATCATGAGATCAAAGTTCTCCGCAAGGATCCCTGAGTGCATGGATCTTTCTTTGGCCCCTCCTCTTTCATGAAATTGAAAGCTGAGTTTAGCTTCCCCTAAAACAGTTCACTGAACAGAATTCTTTTACATTTACTACCATGTCTCCAAGTGCCCCAAGTGCCCTGATAAACAAAGAGAGAAATAAAGAGAGAAACACCTAGTACTTACCACTCAAATCCTCGTTTTCCATTCCAGGAGATATTTGCTCCCTTAGTAGTATTACAGTGAATTTATCTAATATCCCAAGATAATTACACTCACTGTAATTTGTTACAGTGGCCCTAAAAAGCTAACTCATCCAACTAAAATCAATAGTGTAATATAAATATCAATATAATATATAATGTATTTACAAAAATATAGGATATTGAAAACTGAGATCAACAGTATGGTCTATACTGAGTATACCAAATTCTGTTTGCTTATCTTACAGTTTTAGGTGATAGTCATGTCTATACAGCCTTTTAGTTATCTTCAGAATCATTATCTCTTTCTCCTTTGTTCAACAAACACACACCCACACACATTTGCATACATGCACATACACCAAAATATAGAAATACCAATTCCCTAATAGCTAAAATATACAGTCCTTGGACCAACTAAATCAATAAACGGGGGGAAAAAGTGTTTTTCATCAACAATACAACTTGAAGAAATCTGCTTTATATATCAAGTTAATATTTAATATTCTTACTCAGAATAAGTGAATTCATTAGAAACACAGGCTCTGAAATTTTTTTATTCTCTGAATCAGTTCTTGTTTACA
>NW_023254230.1:0-2735 GCF_002007445.2 Ailuropoda melanoleuca | reverse complement strand
ATATTTTAACTCCAAATTCCGGGGATCCCATAGCACCTCCTTTTGAGGGAACAGGAATACACGTTCATCAGTACTTCCCATCCATTGGGTTATTTGATACTCCGAGCTATCCTTTGAATTGGGAAGGGGCTATGCTTTCCCCAGGGATGAGGGGGAAAAGCGCTCAGGGTTGCCCCCCAGTGAGTAAGCCTAAAACCAGAGCCTAATTCACCTACCTTCCTGCCTGCTAGCTTTCCTGCTTCCCACCACTCCCCGTGACTAATGGAGCCAAAGTCCGAGAAGATAGGCTGTCCCGATAAAAAGAACGCCACCTTCCTCCCCTGCCCCCACCCCGTGGGAACTCCCCAGTCTGGCAGATGCCACCTTACCCAGAAGCCCGCTCTCTCCCTTTGCTCCTTTGTCCCCAGGAGCACCTCTGTCACCCTTCAGTCCTGGGGGCCCTTTGGCACCTGGAGGACCCGGCGGACCCATGGCTCCAGCAGGTCCTGGGATCACAGAAGGAGAGCTTGATGAGCTCTGTACACGTTTTCCAGCATTTTCAGCCTCCTAGTACATGGACTGTCCAACTGGCCTACGGTCCCCCTTCCCCTATACAGACTGCTCCCAGAACCCAGCCATGTACCCTCTCCGCACACTGACTGTCCCATCACCCAGTGACCAACCTCTCCGGCACCCAGACTAGCCCTGGTGCTCACGCGTCACTCTCCCTGGATGCAGACAGCTCCCAGAGCCCAGCAGTCACCCTCCTTGGACGTAGACGCCCCCACCCCAATCATGCCAGCTCTGACATGATGATTAGTAGTGGCTGAGGGGTGGCCATCAACAGCACCAGGGGGACACAAGGGAACCGGAGCCCGGCCCTGGCTCCTTCCGTCACTCACCTGCGGCCCCGGCATTCCCAGGGGCTCCGCGCTCACCAGGGCCACCTCTCTCTCCTTTAACACCTGTGGGGCCTCGTGTCCCTGCAGAACCAGGCGTGCCGGCCACACCCGCTTCTCCTGAGGAAGGAACCAACTGGTGCGAATGCTGCTGAGAGTGTGTTCACTAGTGGAGTTTTCACCCACTGCTCCAGGGGGAGACAGAGAACTGGGGAGAAGGTTCTCCTTATAGGAGTTCGTCCATGGAAGGGAACAGGACAGCACCATCAGTGTGGGAAGGGGGGAGGGAGGAAGGGGTCACGATGCAGCCTACCCAGCACTGACCATCTGGCCTTTTCCTGGCACTCTGAGGTTGCTGCCTGAGGTCACATCCAGGACTGCCACCGTACTCCTCCCTTCTCCCTCCCAGACTGGCCACATACCAACCACCTACCTTTGGACCCGGCCTCTCCTTTTGGGCCAGGTGGGCCTGGAGGTCCTACATTTCCCTGCTTCCCTGATGGACCCTCTCTGCCAGCTGGACCAGGCACGCCTCGAGGTCCTGGAGGTCCTGGGGAAAAGGACCCGCTGGGTCAGTGACACTCACCCTTGTTGGAGGTGGGAGCACAGGAAAAGACGAGAACAATGATAGAAGTCAGAGAGGCAGCTGCAGTGGTAACATGTCTTCCCTGAAATAACCCAGTGCCACCTTCACAACAACCTTCTTCCTTCTTCCTGGGAGGGGATCTGTGCGTGTCTACTGGCGTATCCCAGGGGCGGCAGCAGCACCTGCAGACAGCTACATTCCATGCCCAGCTGCTCACCAGATGGCCCAGAGTCTCCCTTTGGTCCAGGTTCTCCAGCAGAGCCATTGTCCCCTTTGGGTCCAACTGGGCCGGCTGGTCCAGGCGTCCCGGCTCTCCCTACAGCTCCTGGCAAACCTGTAGTAGCAGAAGAGATGGGTATAAACCCGGCCTTAGGCCCAGGAGGAGCCAGCTGCCTGTACCATCAGGCCCCTTGCATGCCTTCAAGGTTCTACACGGTATAGACATTCCATCTCCACACTCCTTGGTCCAGTGGTGATCCAGGAAATGGGTGTCCACATCTCCATTGTACAGGTGAGAAAACAGGCTTGCCAGAGTTGGTTGTGGATTCAGGCCAAGACCCATCTGACTTGGCTTGTCCACAGTATTTATAGCAGGCCACCTGTCAGCATTTACCCTTGACCATGGGTTCTTTGTTCTCCCTGTCCCAGAACCAAAATTTATGTTAAAATGACACCTGGCACTAATCACCAGGGAAATGCAAATCAAAACCGCAGTGAGTTATCACCTCACACCTGTTAGAACGGTTTTTATCAGAAAAGACAAGAGATAACAAGTGCTGACTGGGAGAAAAGGGAACCCCTGTGCACTGTTGGTGGGAAAGTATATCGGGGCAGCCACCGTGGGAAACAGAATGAAGGTTCCTCAAAAAATTAAAAGTGGAATTACTTTTAATCCAGCAATTCCCTTTCCGGGTATTTATCTAAAGGAAACGAGCACACTAATTCAAAAGATATCTGCACCCCCATGTTCATTGCAGCATTGTTCACAGCAGCCGAGACATGGAGATAGCTTGGAGCCTGGGTGTCCAATGATGGATGAATGGATGGAGAAGATGCAGGTGTATATATGATGGAATATTCCTCAGCCATGAAAAAGAACAAAATCTTGCCATTTGCAACAACATGGATGGACTTTGGGGGCATTGTGCTGGATGAAATAAGTCAGACAGAGAAAGACAAATACCATATGATCTCTTTTATATGTGGAATCTGAACAGAAAAGCCAGCCAACAAACAAAAACAACAAACTCATAGATACAGAGAACAGACTG
>NW_023254229.1:0-2990 GCF_002007445.2 Ailuropoda melanoleuca | reverse complement strand
AGGGGATCCTGCCTACATTTTTGGTGGGAATGCAAGTTGGCACAGCCACTCCTGAAAACAGTGTGGAAGTCCATTAGAGTAAAAAATTGAGCTACACTATTATCCAGCCATTGCACTACTGGGTATTTACCCCAAACATACAGACATAGTAAAGATAAGGGCCATAGGCACCCCAATGTTCATTGCAGCATTGTCCACAATAGCTATATTGTGGAAGGAGCCGAGATGTCCTTCAACAGATGACTGGATTAAGAAGTTGTGGTCCATATATACAATGGAATGTTACTCAGCTATCAGAGAGAACAAGTTCTCAACATTTGATGCAACATGGACTGCACTGGAGGAGATAATGCTAAGTGGAATAAGTCAAGCAGAGAAAGACAATTATCATATGATTTCTGTTATCTATGGAACATAAGAACTAGGAAGATTGGTAGGAGAAGAAAGAGATAAAGAAAGGGGTGTAATCAGAAGGGGGAATGATGCATGAGGGACTATGGACTCTGAGAAATAAAGTGAGGGCTCTAGAGTGGAAGGGGTGGGGGAATGGGATAGGCTGGTGATGGGTAGTAGGGAGGGCACATATAGCATGTTGCACTGGGTGTTATAAGCAACTAATGAATCATTGAACTTTCCATCAAAATCCAGGGATGTATTGTATGATGACTAACATACCATAATAAAAAAAAATAGGTAAAAAAACTCTTTTGATTAAAGGGAACTCTTATTACATTCACCTTCAACATTTGAACATGGCTCTTAATGGTTTCCTTTTCCAAGGTTTTCTCTTTGCCTTCTTCTTACCTGTTTGAATCCCTGATCCCACGTCACAACATTCCCTCCCCACAAGAATGAACACACACACACACACACACACACACACACACACACACGGATGAAAACTGTTCTCTATGCACCATACATCCTGAGCACTGTGAAAGTAAATGAGGCAATGCAAGCAAGACAGAAATCAAGCAAATACTCTAAGTCTGAATGCTGGACTACTACCGAGCTGAGGGAATTGACCAAACATATACTTGAGAGTGGGCAGACTCACGGACCAGCACCAGTGAGACAGCAGACTGAGACTGAGAGCAGGAGAACGTGCACCACCAGACTGAAATGTAGACCCTGTGTGCTCATTGGAACCAGACTGAGACCGGGAGTTCCAAGAGTGTGTGGGGGTGGCTGGTGGCTGGCGGTGTCAGAAACACAAAGGACAGAGATGCGCCAGCCCTGGATGTGAGGGCTGGGACGCCGGGTGTGCGTCGCACATCCCGGGACTCTGCATGGTTGAGCAGCACCAACAGAAATAGTGTTAAAGTGGCCAGAACATCAGTGGAGAATGGTCTGCAATCCCTCTGTTCTGAGACAGAGGCTGAGAATCGGCCACTGCTGCTCTGACTCTCAGGAGAGGCACAGCAAACTGCCAGGGAAAGCCACCAGAGAACAAAAGCCTGGAAATACTTGCTCACAGTGCACCCACCCGCATCCCCCCTAACAGGGGACATGGAGACTGTACCCAAACAATGTTGCCTGAGTATTGACAAGGCAGGCACCGCCCCCAGAAGGCAGGCTGAAAAGTCAAGAAGCCCACAACCCTAAGGTCACTATGAAACAAGGGTGCACATTTTGGACCCGGTCAATAATTTGGGCTATGGACAACCCTGCAAACTTTCCTCATCAGAATGATGAGAAGGAGAAATCCCCCCTAGCAAAGAAAAGACAATGAGTCTGTGGCCTCTGCCATGGAACTAATGGATAAGGATATAACCAAATTATCAGAAATGGAATTCAGGGTAACAATGGTCAAGATGATGTGTAGAATTGAAAAAAGATTTATGAAAATATTAATGAGAATATAGAATCTCTAAGGGCGGAAATGAGAGCAAATATGGGAGAAATTAAAAATCCTATGAGCCAAATGCAGTCAGGGGCTCTGACGGCCAGGGCGAATGAGGCAGAAGAGCGAATCAGTGAATTGGAGGATGGGTTAGTAGAAGAAAAACCTAAAATAGAATCTGGATTCAAAAAAATCATGTTCAGGAATATAGNCCACATCAGGCTCTTCCTCTATGAGCCTGCTTCTTCCTCTCCCACTCCCCCTGCTTGTGTTCCCTCTCTCGCTGGCTGTCTCTATCTCTGTCGAATAAAGAAATTTAAAAAAAAAAAAAAATTTAAAATCCTATGAGCCAAATGCAGTCAGGGGCTCTGACGGCCAGGGCGAATGAGGCAGAAGAGCGAATCAGTGAATTGGAGGATGGGTTAGTAGAAGAAAAACCTAAAATAGAATCTGGATTCAAAAAAATCATGTTCAGGAATGTAGGTTACAGGAGATTGATTACTGACTCAATGAAATGTTCCAATGTCAGAATCATCAGCATCCCCAAGGTGGCGGAGAAAAACAGACTTCTACAAGAGATATCTGAACAAATTGTAGCTGAAAACTTCCCTAATCTAGCAAGGGAAACAAACATTCGTGTCCAAGAGGCAGAGAGGACCCCTCCCAAGCTCAACCATGACAAATACGCCCCCTCACAACACGTCATAGTGCAATTCACAAATAGTAGACCCAAGGATACAGTATTGAAACTGGCCAGGGCAAAGAAATTTCTCACATACCAAGGCAAAGTTATGAGAATTATGTCAGACCTGTCTACACAGACCTGGAATGAGAGAAAGGGTTGGGGGGCATTTTTAAAGCTCTTTCAGANCATTTTTAAAGCTCTTTCAGAGAAAAACATGCAGCCAAGGATCCTTTATCCAGCAAGGCTGTCATTCAGAATTGATGGAGAAATAAAGAACTTCCAGAATCACCAGTCATTGACCAATTGTGTAACCATGATAACAGCCCTACAGGAGATATTAAGGGGGGTTCTATAAAGTAAAAAGACCCCAAGAGTGATACAGAACAGAAACTCACAATCTTTAGAAACAAAGACTTTACAGGCAACATGGCATCACTAAAATCATATCTCTCAATACTCAGT
>NW_023254228.1:6913-8729 GCF_002007445.2 Ailuropoda melanoleuca | reverse complement strand
GCTTTCCGCTTGCCAATCATGACAAGCGTCCACTTAAACTAACACGAGTCCGGGAAGGGGCAGAGGAGGGGGAAATGCAGGCGAGGGAGTGAGAGAAAGAGAAAGGGCGGCCCCAGTGCACCGCATTCCCGGCTGGAAGGGGAGTCACATGCCGCCAGGAGCCATTCCTGCTGCATTACACATGCTGAGTTAAATGGCAAACAATATCAGTCGATGTTTATGCCGCATGTTCTCAGCCTCTTCACATATCAACACCCAAGCCAGCTCTGCACAGACAGGCCTNCACCCAAGCCAGCTCTGCACAGACAGGCCTCCTGAGAGTGCCTCTGAAGGACAGGGTCTTGCGTTAATCATGCAACCATTTTTAACAAAATTCCCAAAGCCTCCTGTCCCGGTTTACTTCCCTATTTTTCACTGGTGGTAGTGGGAGTGATGCTGGTTTGTTTGTTTACTTGGTTTTTTTTGTTTTGTTTTGTTTTTACTCTGGGTTTTCACAGGCAACAACCAGGTCCAAAAGGCGGCCAAAAGGACATTTGGCCATGTAGCCCCATCAGACAGCACCTCACACTGACTCCCCGCCAGCAAACCTCCTGAACAGCTTGCCCCTTCTTGGTTTTATTTTTAAGGAGCAGGCGATGGAATGAGGTGACACGTCATTTCACCTCCATGGTGGTAACTGCAATGCTTTTCAGCAGGAAAAACGGACGTTCTAAGCGGCGGCTCTTCACCGTGGTGATTCCCCACACCCCAGACATGCTGGAGGCGTTTTCTTTGTCAGAACTGGGGGATGCTGTCAAAATCCTGCAACGTTCGAGACCCCGCAAACAAGGATGACCCAGCCCAAGACATCAATAGTCCCTCCGCCGAGAAACTGCTACGATGCTAATACAGAAAATAACGACACAAAACAAAGAAGAAGAAAAGAGAAGAAGAAACCCAAGATGTCCCTCTCTGGCGGGAGCTGACAAAGCTATGGGGTTCAGGGACAGGCTTTGCCTGAATTGTGGTTTAATTTCTTAGGAACTCGCTCACTTTTCCTTCCAGGAGCCACTGTTCTTTCTGCCACTTTTTTCCTCTTCTGTTTCCAAATCTCACCCTGTAATATTTCAACAGTCAAACAAAACTACACCCTTAGTAAGTTTCTAAATCAAAACCAGCTGTCCATGAGTACCTCGCTGCCATGATGTCTAAAGCAGCCCTCAGCCCAGTTGGTCCTGTCTGTACGTTCTGGTGTTCATCTGTGATGCCCAGTACCCAATATAATCTCCTCTCAAAATTATTCAGGAGGTATGCTTTCTACAAAGTAAAACTGCCCCAAAGACCTTGTATAAGACCAAGCATTAAAGCTCACTGGGTTCTCCTATTTTGTGTCTACCCGTAAAGGTAGGGGGGCAGAGGGCGGGTATGGTCACTGACATGAGGGAAGCTTCTCTCTGCTAGGACTCAGGGTGTGACTTCCTGCAGCCCACTGAAAAGTCAAAGTGAAAGCCAGTCATGTCCATCCAAACAGCCCATTTCCAGCTGCCCACCAGGGGCCTGACCCTGCCCACCTGCCCAGTGAGCTCCGGGGAGAACCCAGGGGCTCTTTCTTCCTAATTTAGTCATAGCCCACAGGCTGCCCCAGGCTTGCCTGGCTCTCTGCCGCCGACTCAGTCACAGACTCCCAAAGGCACCAGTCCCAGATCCTGACCTACAGGAACCAGTCAACCTGGCCGTAGCTGCATTTCTGCTCAGGCCATGGGTCCTGCCCGTGATCAACCAGGTTTCCCCAAGGCACAAGGCTCGGCTCCAACCAGTGACTGCACTTTCTCTGTCT
>NW_023254228.1:0-768 GCF_002007445.2 Ailuropoda melanoleuca | reverse complement strand
TTTTTTTTTTAAACAGGAGGGGGTGGGGATTCCGACAAAACGCCTACTCATGCACAGATGCTTAGCGCCAAGAACATGGTCAGAAGTGCCGCCTGGACGAGAGAATAAAAAGACAACCCTCGGCTTCCTTCTTGGGCTGGGGAAAGGTAGGATGGTGTCATGCAACCTTACCTTTCTGAAAAAGACCAAGGCGCCCGGGCATTGAGCGCTCACCTGAGGCCAGCGAAGCCGGGAGTCATTTTGGGTGTTGCGTATGTGCCTCCCTAGAAAATTCCAATGACATTCTACCGGCTTTCCGCTTGCCAATCATGACAAGCGTCCACTTAAACTAACACGAGTCCGGGAAGGGGCAGAGGAGGGGGAAATGCAGGCGAGGGAGTGAGAGAAAGAGAAAGGGCGGCCCCAGTGCACCGCATTCCCGGCTGGAAGGGGAGTCACATGCCGCCAGGAGCCATTCCTGCTGCATTACACATGCTGAGTTAAATGGCAAACAATATCAGTCGATGTTTATGCCGCATGTTCTCAGCCTCTTCACATATCAACACCCAAGCCAGCTCTGCACAGACAGGCCTCCTGAGAGTGCCTCTGAAGGACAGGGTCTTGCGTTAATCATGCAACCATTTTTAACAAAATTCCCAAAGCCATCTGTCCCGGTTTACTTCCCTATTTTTCACTGGTGGTAGTGGGAGTGATGCTGGTTTGTTTACTTGGTTTTTTTTGTTTTGTTTTGTTTTTACTCTGGGTTTTCACAGGCAACAACCAGGTCCA
>NW_023254227.1:0-5636 GCF_002007445.2 Ailuropoda melanoleuca | reverse complement strand
CTCATCTATGGAACATAAGAACTAGGAGGATCGGTAGGGGAAGAAAGGGATAAAGAAAAGGGTGGTAATCATAAGGGGGAATGAAACATGAGAGACTATGGACTATGAGAAAACTGAAGACTTCAGAGGGGAGGGGGTGGGGGAATGGGATAGACTGGTGATGGGTAGTAAGGAGGGCACGTATTGCATGGTGCACTGGGTGTTATAGGCAACTAATGAATCATCGAACTTTACATCGTAATCCGGGGATGTACTGTATGGTGATTAACATAATATAATAAAAGAAAGAAAAAGAAAAAAAAAGAAAAAAAAGAATGATATTCGGGGGCGCCTGCGTGGCTCATTTGTTAAGCATCTGCCTTAGGCTCAGGGTGTGTTCCAGGCATTATGGGATCAAGCCTTGCATCAGGCTTCTCTGTGGGGAGCCTGCTTCTTCCTATCCTACTCCCCCTCCTTGTGTTCCCTCTCTCTCTGGCTGTCTCTGTCAAATAAATAAATAAAATCTTTATAAAAAAATTGAAAAAAGAATGATATTCGCGGTGGGCTTTTTGTATATTGCTTTTATGATAATTGAGGTGTGTTCCCTCTATTCCTACACTAAAGAGAGTTCCTGTCCTTTCTTTTATTAATGTAGCATATCACATTGATTGATTTGCAGATATTGAACCAGCCCTGCAGCCCAATAATAAATCCCACTTTTTCATGGTGAATAATCCTTTTAATGTACTGTTGAATCTTATTAGCTAGTATCTTGGTGAGAATGTTTTCATCCATGCTCATCAGGGATATTGGTCTGTAATTCTCCTTTTTGGTGAGGTCTTTGTCTGGTTTTGGAATCAAGATAATGCTGGCTTCACAGAATGAGTTTGGAAGNTTTAATGTACTGTTGAATCTTATTAGCTAGTATCTTGGTGAGAATGTTTGCATCCATGCTCATCAGGGATATTGGTCTGTAATTCTCCTTTTTGGTGAGGTCTTTGTCTGGTTTTGGAATCAAGATAATGCTGGCTTCACAGAATGAGTTTGGAAGTTTTCCTTCCATTTCTATTTTTTGAAACAGCTTTGGATGAATAGGTATTAATCGTTCTTTAAATGTTTGGTAGAATTCCCCTGGGAGGGCATCTGGCCTAGACTCTGTTGGAAAATTTTTGATAAGTTCTTTTAAGAAAAGTTAAAAGTGGTTGCTTCTTGGAAGGGGAATTGGATAGTGAGAGTTGAGAAAACTGTGTACAGAAACAAATGTGTTTTGTTAGAAACAGCTCACTAGAGTTATTTACCTGGAAGATTAAAAGAAACTGTACATTACCCAGAAGAGCAACAAATGAAAACAGATATGAAAGAGAGGTTGATACAAATAAGATAAAATGTGAAGACTTTTGTTGTTGTTGTTGTTAAAATTTTATTTTTATGTGGGGCTCAAAATTAGAATCCTGAGATCAACAGTAACATGCTCTACCAAGAAAGCCNTTTTTTTTTTTTTTTTTTTTTTTTTTTTTTTTTTTTTTTTTTTTTTTTTTTTTTTTTTTTTTTTTTTTGGAATGACTAAACTTATATAAAATTTTTAGAAGAGGCCATACTATGCAGTCAGAAAACAGATATGAGGTTGCCTGAGGCTAAGAGTAGAAGAAATGATTGACTGCAAATATACAGAAGGGAACTTCTTGGGGGGCAGTCTGAAAAGGCTACCTAGTGTATGATTCCAACTTTATGATATTTGGGAAAAGGCAAAAGTATGGTGATAGTATAAAGATCATTGGTTGCCAGGGGTTTGGGAGATAGAGGAAGGATGAATAGGTGAAGCACAGGGCATTTTAAAATGGTGAAACTATTCTGTATGAAATTGTTACGGTAAATACATGACATTATGCATTTTTTGAAAGCCATAGAATCTTAAATAACACAGATTAGTTAGTTGACTGTGTATGTATAGGTCTACACCACACTCAATTCTGTTCTGTTGCTCTATTTGCTTATGCTTACATCCAAACCACACTGTCATAATTACTGTAACTTTAGAATAAGCTCATTACATAAATGCTCCCAATTNGAATAAGCTCATTACATCAACGCTCCCAATTTTTTTCTTTATTCTTGGTAGTACTCATTGACATGAAGTCTACTTTATCTACTACTCAAACAGCTAAATTGATTTTTTTATAAGTGGATTTCCAATCTTTCTATTTCCAACCTCTTTGTATCTTTATTTTTAAAGGCTAAATGTCAGAATGGCTTATAAAACAAAACCCAACTATAAGCTGTTTGTTGGATATAATTTTCAAATCCAATCTGACATGTTCTGTATTTTCAGTGGAATTTTTATTCTATCAATATTGATGTAATTACTGATATGGTTATGTCTTTCACCTTGCTAATTGATTTCTATTTGTCCATCACTTCTTCCTTTGCTCTACATTTCATAGCCTCATACGTATTATTTGAATATTTTTTAGTATTTCATTTTATCTATTCCTTTGGATTTTTCATTGTGTATCCCTTTTTAGTGGTTACTTAGAGACTATAATATCTGTCCTTAATTTATCACGGTGTACTTTGAATTAATAATATAAAACTTCACAAACAATGTAAGAAACTAACTTATGCCCTTCTTCCCACTGTGCTATTGGTATATATTTTATGTCTACATATTTCAAATTTCACAATGCGTTGTTCTTGTATTTTCTTTGGGGGGGGCGGTAGTCTTTTTTTTTTTTTCAAGTTTTTACTTAAATTCCAGTTAATCATATTTTCTCCAAACAGCCAACAGTCTTTGAAAGAATACTTTTAAAATATATTTTATATTTATCTACATATTTACCCTTTCTTGTGCCCTCCATTTTCTTCCTAAAAATTCAACCCACCATTGGAATTATTTCTCTTCATCCTGAAAAAAATTTAATCTATTTTTCATGCATGTCCTCAGCATGGAGCCCAACATAAAGCTCAATCTCACGACCCTGAGATCATGATCTGAAACAAAATCAAGAGGTGGTTGCTTAACCACCTGAGCCACCCAGGTGCCCCTGTTTAGTAATTTTTAGATTATCTCTTTCCATGTGTTTCAGTTTTGATTATTTCTATTGACCTGTCACAATAATTTATTCTGTTTAATTCAGTTTGGTGTTATTCCAATCCAATAAATTCTCCATGTCAACTGTATTTTTTTAATAAAGTTTATTTTCTGGGCAGTTTTAAGTTCATGGCAAGATTGAGCTTACTTAGTATAATGGGGGGACCTGGCAGGGGAGGGAAAGGGTTTTCAGGCTTTTTCAGATTCCAATACAACAGCACAGTTTGGCTGTCTTCCCTTTTCTTCACAATTTTTCTTTGCCTATAATAAGCTTACTATTGCATCTGCCTATGATTTCCAGACTACCCTTGCCTAAAATTCTTTCTTTTTCCTAATGTTGGCTTTCCTCAGGGCTCTTTCCTCTATCCTATTGTTTTTCTTATTTTGTTTTCTCTCTCAGGATGCTCTCTATCTTCCATATGCTAGTAATCTCCAAATCATTCTTTGTCTAAGCTTGAGGGGACCACATGATAGAGTTAAGCCTTTTTGAAACACAGAACAGCTTTGGAAATTAGAGACTTCTTAAGAACAAAGAGTAAATTACTCTAGTTTCTAAAGAACAGAAAAGAGTAAGATTTTAGGGCAGGAGTGTTTATTTAAGGGGAAAAAAACCCCATACTTATTGACAATCATATGTTTAAATGTTTCACTATAATTTGCAGTCTAAGGAAGAAATTATAAATTTTATACAGCTTCTTTCATCACCAGGCAATTTACAAATATAATTTGCTTTCAAAGAATCATAGACATATAAATTACAAAAGTGAAGTCTCATAGTGGTTAGGCAGCCTTGTAAATAGCTTTCAATAATCATATTAAAAATTGTAATTGGTCCACGAAACTATATATAAATGACAACACAGATTTATTATTGTGTTATACTCCAATTTACCAATTTCTTAGGAAAAACAAATATGGATCTAAAATAACACTTTTATTAGACCATAAACGTGTTTCTTATTAGACCTGCCATTATGTTTGGACCATGAAAACACACCAATGCTTAATGTTACAGAAAAGGAACTTACACTACCTTACGGTCATTTGTGGAGCTCAAATCAAACTTTGTTGTAAAGCTTCCCACTTCAAATGATAGATAGATAATCTTGTCTCTTATACAGTTCAGAATAACCAAATATTCAAAATTTTTTAAATTGGGCATCAATGCCTTATATGTATTGCACATGGATTATTAAAAATAAAACCCATATCCACCTCAACTTTTTAAAGAGCTATATTTCATAAGTTTGTCCAGTGAAAATATCAAAGCCAGGTCCCCCATAATCTCATATTCAAAGCTATCCAAATAAGCATCAAGTAGTAAAAATAGTGATCTTGTTATGAAAACACAGCTTCAATACAAGTTTCTTAGAATCTCCTTCCAAATAGATTCAGAAATTCTGGAACTACTATGCCATAGTAGATTTGCTTCCCAACTATGATATAAAATTAGACTTAAATCTTGATATGGCTTAGATTTAACTAATAGTAGTCTTGAATCCTAGAATCCCTGAGTCAGAATTTTATAAGCCATGAACACTTACAATTTGAAATTTTCAGAATAACAAATGCACATGTGAAATTTGCTTCAGCATAGATAGTATGGTACTATGTATCTGCTCTTCAGCTTAAGTTATACCCTAGATTCAATCAATTATCACAACTGAAAATTCACATTCCAGGGATGGTCACCTAAGCATTATATCAGCAAATCCACACTTCAGATGCAGCTACTCCAAGGGCTTCAGCTACCTTTATTTCTGATCAATACTAGATTTTTCTAATGAAAATAATGAGTATTAAAAATGGGGTTTCATTAGTGAAATTAATGCTTCTTCGTCAGCGTATTAAAAATGAGTTCTCAAGGTAATATAACTGGTATACAGGATATGTGGGTTACCTTAAGTTTTAGAGATACCCTCACCTTTGCATGAAAGGTTTAATAATCTAGGAAGCCCTATTACCTGCATCTTTGGGCACAATGTGAAATGAGGAGTTCGATGGGAGAAAAAAACACTTTCGTATTTCTTACTCTTTTTTTTTTTTNTTACTCTTTTTTTTTAAAAAAGATTTTATTTATTTGACAGAAAGAGAGCACAAGCAGGGACAGCAGCAGGCAGAGGGAGAAGCAGGTTCCCCACTGAGCAGGGAGCCCAACATGGGGCTCGATCCCAGGACCCTGGGATCATGACCTGAGCTGAGGCAGACATTTAGCTGACTGAGCCACCAGGCTCCCCTTATTACTTACTCTTTTATAGAGACTTTATATTCATCATCTCATTTAATCCTCAACACTGTCCTCTGGAGTAGATATTTTTGTCCACATGCACAGACAAACTGAAGTACACAATAATTCACAACTTACCCAGTGTTATCCAGTTAACAAGCAGTCTAGTTCTGCCTCATTATACAACTCCTCGCTCATTCTGGGAGTTGTGTTTTGAAACATGGTAGTGGATAGACTATGGTTTTAAATACAGGTTCAACAAAAACAACCTTGTATTTCAATGCTTAGTTTGCTATAAAGAGATTTAGAAAGACAGAGAACTATAAACTAGGTATGTTTCAG
>NW_023254226.1:0-4204 GCF_002007445.2 Ailuropoda melanoleuca | reverse complement strand
TCATTTTCAATCCCTTAAACAAGATTCAGAGAGGATTAGCAAACCAAACTGTAGTCCTCACTGCTGCAGTTGGTCCCAGGGTCATAGCTGATATTCATCAACTCCCTCACTTGTCAACCATTCTAGTTTCTCTCACCTTCAGATAGCATTTCAGCTGCTGTACGTTACTTGCCTGATAGATTGAACCCTTGGTTGTTTTCCTTTGATCAGGCAATTGTTGCTCTGAGTGTCCATTTACAACTGTCATTGGGCACAGAATCACCAAGAGATGCCTCAGTGAGTCCTATAATCCAGATGTACTCGTATTTGCCCCATTTTGTAACAACAACCCTAGCTTCTCGTAACAGGCAAGGTCAATTAAACCAGTCTGTACAATAATTCTTTTCTTGCTTGTCCACTAGGCTGAGGAGTTCCAAGTGGTTCAATTTCCAGTTCAGCGAAACATTTAAGTGTTTTCTAGGAAGCAGTGCTCTCCTGGGAATCAGGATCTCTAATCCAGTAGATACAAGGTTGTAGGGACCAAAAAAACCCACAAACAAACAAAAAGCCCCGCAAATTCTGCAACTGGGTCATTGAGAAAGATAGTGAGATGGGTTGATCCTAGTTCTACCCCTTGGTTCCTGGAGCCCTTCCTTTGGATCCATGTATAGGATCTGAGCTTGCCACCATGGCCACTTTGTTCATTAGCCCACTGCAAGCAGTGGATTGACCAAGGAGAAAAGCTCACTGACACCCAGAAAATCCGTCACCCAATTTACCTAGTTGTTAGGAACCTCCTTGTAGTTACGCTTATTGTTTCAGAGTCATTCTTAACAGAGACTGTGTTGTTGCAGTGATCCATATCTATAGAATCCAAACAGAGCATACCAAACTGTTTTTCAATTGGATTCAAGATCTTTCTTTCTCCTCAGTTGTTTGTAGGGATTTTCCCATGAGGCCACAGGTGTGAGCAGAGGCGATATGGTCTAGCCCAACAAGTCATATTTTTTGTGTCTTCTAGACTACTTGAGTCTTTTCCTAAATCTACTATTTCTTTTATACAGTAGCTTGTTTCTATGCCTCTTAACATTTTGGGGGGAATTTCTGTTAACACTTAGGTTCATGATGGACAGCTCCCAATTGTACAGTTACTTGGTGTACCACAGTCAGGCTCTCAGGCTTTACTTCAAAGGGTATGTCCCTTCATGTTCCAGATCACTGGACCCCTAAAAATTTCACTGATGTTGCAGGCCCTTAATTATTAAGGACTTACTGCCTACTCTGTGACATGTGTGTTTCATTAGGGCATTCAAATTACTTGACCTATTCTCCTTATTAGGTCCAATTAGTAAAATGTCAATCTATATAGAAGGCTAGTGTGATGCACTGTGGAATATCGAGATGATTGCAATCACTACAGAATAGACCACAATGGTAGGAAAATTAACACAGACCTACGGCAAGACAGTGAAGATTTACTACTGTCCTTGCAATGTAAAGATGAGCTGCTTTTGATCCTGTCTATTGATGAGAATCAAGAATAAAGCATTCAAAATAATAGCTACAAATGAAGTGCCAGAGGTTTTTATTGGTTTGCTCCAATAAAATTCATGTCTAGCACAGAAACTGTAATTGGGGCTACCACTTTAAATTTATAGTAATCCACTGGCATCCACCATGATCCATGTGATTTTTTTCTTGCAGAGGCCAGACAGGTGAAATGACTAGATAGGAGAACAACTATCCCTGAACCTCTTTGTTGGTAATTATTTCTGCAGCTCCTCCTGGGAGATGGTATTGCTTCTGATTTACTATGTTGGCCAGATGGGAAGATGCATTGCACCTTTTTATCATGATGTCCCTTAATTCACAGATCAGGAAACCAAGGTCCAACTTCTCAGTGAAACTAGTCCTATTAGGCCTTCAGAGACTTGAGAAGTGCAATGTGCATCCCTGGACCTACTGGAGTCACAGTGAGATGGACTTGAGCTCAAACACTATTTACACCCTGGAATCTATAAGTTGGCAGACTGGAGGATGATGGTGGTGATGTGCATTCCCTGGTATCAGTGTCAGCTGTGACTTCATTCTAATTATCCTCAAGAAGTCTGGGCATTTCTTTTTCTTCATTTCACAGTTACTCTGGCAAAGCTGAGGAAAGGCTAGAGAAATATTTACCGTGCTTGTGGCAGCATTGTGGGGACCCAGCTTTCCCTCCAATGGTCTCTGGCTCTGTGAACTGACGTAGATCTAGTAACTGGAAATTGCAACTGTCCATAGTGTCTAACGTTAGCCTTCTGTTCATCAACTTTCAGTTTTTTCTGGTTGTATAAATGAAGCAAAACCCTAGTGCAATTATTAATTAACTTTAGCATGCATCCCAATCACCTAAGGGGCTATCTAAAATATAGATTGTTGGGCCACATCCCCAGAATTTCTGCATTGGTAGATCTGGAGTGGGGCTTGAGAGTTTTCATTTCAAATAGGTTCCTGGGTGATGCTAAATGCTTAACCTGTAATCCTACACTATGCTCCCTGAGGTGGCGTCCTACATGTCAACCATTGTTGCTCTAGTTGGTTGTTCGTCTATGTTACCTTTGGAAAAAACATTATCAATTAGCTGTAGTACTAGTTTACTTTGCCACGGCACCTTGATTGCCATTCTGGCCACACTGCTCATTATGGTAATTATATCCACCTGACCTCTGCCTTTCTGGAATCCCAGTATCCATACTGATATTAAGAAGCCCTGTACTATGCCAGGATCTTACACTGTCAACATGGCCCTGAGAAAAGCAGTCAAGGGTGGGCTTTGTCAGTGATGTTGGCACCCCCATCACTGGTGCATTTCTTAGTAAAGGGAGTGTCCCCTGGGCCCTCTTGAAGAATGTACTCAAGTAGTGGATTTGCATGTCTTTATTCTAAAATCCTCCTTTTCCTGAGACTTCTGAGCCCTTCCTCATTACTCTATTAAGTAAGTTCCAACAATTCCACCTCAACTTAGCCATTGTGAATCCAGGCTTTCAGGTGTCATCCCAGCTAACTGTTAGGACTGGTAGACATTACATTTTATTAGGACATGATTAAGACTTGCTAGACATTAAATTCCAAGTTATGAGTGAGTTATCCATTTCAACATATTCTCTCCTGTTCAGTCTTATATTCACTCCCCTGGTCTAACACCCTCAAGGTCTACCCCCTCTGGTTTTGCTTGATGTATTCATGATCTGGTCTTACCACCTGCCTCAGAGCCATCTGTAACTTCCAAAGAATGCCTTAAAATGACAGTTAGTTGAATCTATCAAGGATTTCAATGCCATCGTAAGTAATCACCACTGCAAAAGTTCTGTAATTATCCCACCCCTATATTGATCAATTGCAGTGGCAACTTGATATCCCAAAGCTCACTGTAAACCTCCACTGTATCCCAGTCAACCCAAGTGAGAACATCGGCAATTCTGATGCCATAACATGCCAGCCATTATTACTAACCCACTTTGGGTTCCAGTTGTCTCAGGCTGGCTTCCTCAAAGAAGACGGTCTGAGGGGATAGTTTTGTACTAATGTTTTGTTGAGGTGCAGTCCCAGGGAAGCAAGAGTAAGGGGAAAAGGAAAGAGAGGCAAGGAAGTAGGGAGAGAAACCACAAGGAGTATTGCCAAGCTGGCCAGAACAAACATAGCTGGTTGCCCAGTCTCGCAGAGAGGCCAAATAAAATGACTGCATGTCAGAATAGTCCATTCAGGGAAGGAATGACAAATATCTCCGACTCCTTTCCATCTCTTGGAAAGGATGAAATCTTTCACTGCTGAAATCTTCTTCCTTAGGGTGTTAACTTTCCCACGTTGCCAGTTGTTTTACTCAGCCTTTCCCATCTACCCTGAGGAAGATAGGTACCTTCTGGCAAGTGTTCAGACATGGTGATCTCTCCTTGCTGAAGCTGCATGGAAACTTCCCCAGTCAGTGGTGGTGGCTGTGGTCATAGCAGTCAGGATGCAAAACCAGATCAGGTATGATCATTGCTGGGCTGTTCTGGCTGGGAAGTGAGGGAAGCAACTGTAGCCGGACTAAGCAGGGATAGTGCATAAATTAGGTCCAACTCAGCCAGTGTCAGGCCATTTAAACACAGATCAAAGGCCTATTGAGAAGCAGTTTCAATACTGAGACCTAGAAATTAAATAAATATATATATATAATATATATTAAATATATATAATTCCTTAATAT
>NW_023254225.1:0-6820 GCF_002007445.2 Ailuropoda melanoleuca | reverse complement strand
TACTTCTTACAACTACATGTGAACCTATAATCATGTCAAATGAAAAGATTTTCAAATTGAGGCACAAGAGAAGATTAGGGCTGACAGAATCTTACTCATTCCAATATGAGGCAGCTCAAACTGCCACTGATGCCAGGAATCCAATTCTATCCAGACTGTGGAGTACGTGCCTCTACCAGACACTGAGCAGAAAGAGAAACAGGGTGACATGATTTTTGAAAGTCAATTCCTTTCCATTTTAACTCAGAAATTGTGAACCTTAATGTTTCAGACAAAAGCAGAGTATCTGTTTGACATGGGAATGGGAAATCCATATATGGGGACATCTTTTTATTGCCATTGTAACATTTGGAGTACCGTTGTACTGCCATTCAATCTCCNCATTCAATCTCTCTGAATAGCTTTCAAGGAGTTATGTTGATCACAAAATTAGACATAATTTGGGATGGGGATAAGAACAGGGAATGACTACTAATCCTAGTCAACAGTAAGGTCTTAACAACTAATTTAACTGATGTGCATTTCTGATCCACTGCATGTCTACACTGCCCACCAGTGGTCTCTGAAGACAAGGTAAGGAACAACGGTGGTATTGGGGGTAGGAGTTCATGAAGGTAAAACAGGATAAATTCATGATCTCCTCCCCCTGAGGGAGACAGTCATGCCCCAAATAACCACAAGGCAAGAAATAGATTGAGAAAACAAAAAGCTTGGGCAAGTATTTGAGATTGGGCTAATCTCCTGCTTTCACAAAACTATACAGGAGAGAAAACTCTACTCATCCAGTAAAAATAGTAGTGGATCCCTCCCCGACTTCCATGGCTGCATAACTGGCTTGTCTGATGAATGGCTGTGGGAAGAAGTAATTGGGCATGTGCGGCTCAGCCCCTTTCTCCTACAGAGTAGTCTGGCCTTGGGACACACACTTTTCTGCCAACCCATGTTGTAAGCTAATTGGGACAGGTTTTGTCCTTTAGACAGAAAGCTATAATTTTAGATAGGTGAGCAAAATTCAGTAGGACACTATGGGGAGGAATGGTGAATCAGAATTTGTGTAACTTAATTATCACCTTAGGTCAAGCCAAATAGTCTAACTTAGCCTTAACAAAAAGAAAAGTGGTACTTTGAATACTGTCTCTGATTTCTCCATAATCATTCCTGAACTGGAAAGAAAAGAGGGGTACTATGTGTTGGCTACTTTCAAATCTAATATATGTCACCAACCATAATGATGCAAGATATACCATTCACACCCTCTAGTACTGTGTTGGTAGTCGCCACAGTCTTCTCTTTATGTATCCCCAGAATGTAAGCTGTGCCAGCGCGAAGTGACAGCTGTGTCAGATTTTATTAAATAAACTCATCAACTGCATGATGTATTTACATCAAAGTATCATTCTTTGTTTTAAAAGTATAAAACAAAAGAAATTATCCGAGAAAATTCGGGTCATGATTCCTCTAAGCAGCTAAAAGCATAATACTTAGATCAATAACAATAAAAAATGCTAATAAACACTTAGGGTATTGAAATCAACATATACTGAAAAGAACACTGGTTGACACATGTTTACAGTCAATTAAGTACCAAAATCTTTCTCCTCTCTTCATGAGATATGGAAAATACCACTTTTATTCATTTCTTTTTACCTAGAGATCTAAATAGAAAAGCACTGAAAAGATGCTAAAATAAAATTTTAAAGCTTGTAACCTAAATTTAACAAAGGATCTAGTTACTTTAAGTATCTGGAAGGTGTCATTCAACCAAAGAGCCTTCCATGTGATCTAAAAACAGCTGAGGCAGTGACATGTCAGAATCAGAATTACTTAAAAAGAATAAGCTATGTCATTTTTAATTCCTTCTCTAAAACCTGCTTGAGTTCTTTGCCCATTTTTCTTTGAAAAATTCGTGTTTTTCTTATCAACTTGTGTCATTTCTTTGTTTGGTAAGGATTTAGAAGCCATTTGGCATCTCTATTGCAATTATTCTCCCAGCTTCTCTCTTGTCCTTTAATTTTATTTATAATGTGTTTCAACATATGCTATTGTTTTCATGGTTAAATAGCTATATCGATCAGGCTGTTCCATTGTTAGCTCTTCTGCTTTAATGTTTAGAAAATCATTTCCTGCCCAGATATTTAATAAACACGCACTTGTGTTTTCTTCCAGGTTTTTTATAGTTAAAAAAACTGCAAACACTCCTTAGAGACAAAGAAAGACATGACTAATGAAAAAGCTTAACATGCTTCTGTATGGGAAAAGTACTGTAAAGTATTGACATGACTGGAAAGGTGCCAGTTCTTTCCAAAATACGGTTTTATATAATCCTGGGTAAAAGACTAAGGATTTGTACACTAATCTAGAAAAATAAACAGGAAAGAATAGGTATGATAAATTTTTATGTTTTAAGATGACGTCAAAACATATCCAAAAGTTGCAGCACTTGAAATAAGGGTTATTAATATTAAGAAATATAGAAGAATGATGATAGATGGGGTGGGGGTGGGGGGATCACAATTACTGGAATAGAATAGATTACCCAAGAACAGACTTTAAAATAAAGATGTTAATATATAACAAAGAATACATCACAAATCAATAGGAGAAGGAATATATTTGATTACTCAATAAATATATCTGAATAATCGTGTCTATGTACCACAAGCCGCACTGGGTTCTGAGAAGAGAAGAAAGGCAAGGTCCTGCCCCTGTGGAGTCTATAGTTTAGTGGGGAAGACAATCCTATAAAATAAGTGATTAAACACATGGAAAAGTAGAAGTGTGGGGCACTAGGGAAGTATTTTAAAGGACGAACAAATCTATAGTCAGGAATCTGGGAAGGCTCAGGAGAACGTGACTTACAAGCCGAGACCTGAAGCAGAGGCTAGGTGAAGATTGTTCTGGCATAGAGAAGGGCATGGTGAACAGAAAGAAGTTCCAGTGGCTGGAACATAGAGAAATTAATGAGAACCTGGCAAGAAACGAATCTGCAGAAGTAGGTAGGAGCCAGATCCTCAAGACTCTGGGTGATATATTAGAGATTTTGAACTTTATGTAAGGGCAATGAGAAGCTACTGAAGAATTTTAAGCAGGCAGATGACTTGATCAGATTTGCCTCTTTAAAATGGATAAGAAGGGAAAGAGGTGGATGCCAAGACTAGCAAGAAGGCTACTGGTGTCATTGTCCAAGTAATTCAGGTAAGAGATAATTTTGGCTTGAAGTGTTGACGATGAAGATGGAGAAAATGAAAATATTTAAGATACATTCAGAGAGATTTGATAGAACTTGGTGATTTATTGGATGTGTAAGGGGGTGGAGAAAGGAAAAGTCAAAGACAACTATTTAATAAATGGTGTTTAGGAAAATGGACTAGGTGTGGGGCAGAGGGGGAGGGTGAATACAGTGCTTTACTGGATCCTTATGTTGAAACAGATACCAAAATAACCTCTAAATAGGAAAAGACGTTAAATGTTTAAAAAGATGAAACCCATGAATTCCTTTAAGGAATGTGCTCCTATCTGCCTGTGTTCCTACTTGCTCCACCATACCGATTTCCCAGTCCCAAAGTAGCCCTGTGTAAATTACCCATCCACCTTGTACTCAGCACCCTTACCTGTGCTTGTATTTTAGCTCATATTTATCATATTTAGCTCTTATTTATCATTAAGGCCACCCTCCCTTAATGTCCATCTCTATCCACTAAAATCCTACTGACCCTTCAAACTCCAGCTTGAAATGCTGTGTCCTCCACAAAACCTCTCCTGGATCTCCTATAAAAATAATTTTTATTTTGTTGCTATGCCATTTTACTTATATGCTTTGTATAGTAATTCTTACATTCTGTCATTGTGTATGTTTTTATATATGTCTGTCACTCCTAAAGACTCATAATCACTTTTAAAGCATTATATCTTTATAGCTACAACCCAACTATGTTCATTATAGCTCCCACACCACCTAGCACAAAGTGCTTAGAATTATATAAAAGTAAATATGTTCTGTCAATTAATCTAATAATAAATANCTCCTAAAGACTCATAATCACTTTTAAAGCATTATATCTTTATAGCTACAACCCAACTATGTTCATTATAGCCCCCACAACACCTAGCACAAAGTGCTTAGAATTATATAAAAGTAAATATGTTCTGTCAATTAATCTAATAATAAATAAAGGCATTAATTTAATTTTAAATAAGTGCTTCTATATAAAAGCAGACATTTGCTACTTAACTAAGTCATGAAAAGTTCAAGTTATCCAGACTTATCATCCTGTGAACTATGGGCTGCCTCAGGTCACATTCGGTTCACTTTATATTAACTTCAACTTAAAAGAAATTATCACTCCTCTTCAATTCCTGCTACTCTGTGTCCCCAAGCCTCTGTAAGTCTGTTCTTCCCTTTCTCTTTTCAGATGTGAAAAGGTAGACTTCTAGTAATTATGAATTCAGTACTGCAAGGCTACAATTTTTGAATAAATGATACTGTCAGTCTTGAACACAACCCAGACCTCTCTATGAGCTTTAATTTTCATTTCTTGGCCTCTCTCTCTCTCTCTCTTTAGTTTTTAACTTTGTATTTTGAAATAATTTCAGACATATGGAACATAAGAAGAATTTGTATATATCCTTCCCCAGATACCCCAAATGTTAATTTTATCACAATTGCCTTGTCTCATCTTTCCAGCCTCAACCCCACACCCACCCCCCAAATATTTATGAGCAGGTGGCAGTCAGGATGCCCTTTATCTCAGAGTACTTTAACTGCTCTGGGTGTTTGAAATACTTTGCCCAGATGGGCATTGTTCTACCTGTCCTGGCTCATCTATTCTTGTGGGACACTGCCGCATCACCTTCACTACAACAGCAAGGCCACTCAAGTCTGCTCTCTCAGCCATCCCCACATCCCTCTAGGGCACTTGGTGTACATTTAGCTATTCCTGCTCCATGAGGACTGTGAGATATTCAGTGGGAATGTGTAAGGTAGCTCCGTGCCACATTTGAGCACACAGTCAACAGTGTGTTGTCCTCACCTTCACCAGGATACAAAGAACAGTAAAATTGTCTTAGCCCTGTATTCCTGGACACCACACCACCATTTCTGCTCCACAGTTGGGAACACAAAAAGATAATCTTGTTGTTTACACCAACCTCTTCCCTCCACCCTCTATGGCCCACCCACTCTCCCATACCCCACCGAGGCTTAGATCCTCCCCACTCTCAGTTCCCCTAAAACTACCTGACGGACTCAAGTTCAGGCTGGAAGAATACGGTAGAGGCCCTTCTAGGAATACTCAACATCTAGCTCTTTTGTTCACCTTGTGCCTTTCTCCCTTCTCTCATAATGTAAGGACCCTCTTCTAGTTTCAGGAGTAAAGAACTGGCTTTCCCTGGATGGTTGGTAATTCTATATTCTGTGCCCCCATCCCCAACCCCCAGGACCAAGGTTGTGGAAATACAAAAAGTAAGATTTGATTTCCTTATTTTCATTATTTTTTGTTATATCTTTCCTTTCTTGAAGCAGTGAAGGCCGAAGCTTGTATACTCAGAAGAGGAAAAGAGAGGAAAGAAATTGGTTATTAGTTCAAAGCACTATCATTCTATGCATACGATAGTGTACATAAAATTCTCATAATAGCAAAATGTATAAAATAGAGTAAGCTTAATTGCTACATAAGCCTCAACATCAGCTTCTTGTACATACAAGCAAAGTGGAATCACCATCCCCAATGAAAGCTATGACTCTACCTCTCTCTGACTAATAGTTTCTTGAAGACACAGTCATTCTCTGGGCCACCAAAATCACGTTTACCTGCTTTCTTGGTGACGGTCAATCAGTCCCATGCTCACTTTACAGTGGTGTGTTGTCAATGTGGCACACCTCTAAAGAAAAATTCAGAAAGTCCCCCAAGCCCCATTTTCACTGAAGAGAATGAAAACTAAGTACAAAGTGAAATCCAAGTATCTGCTTAACCACCTCTTAACCTGTTCATGGCTTTAAAGAGATGTGATGGGTGTGCACAAACAGGCAATGAAAATGAAAATTCTAGCTGATAATTTCTTTACAACTCCTAGCTTCAAAAGACAATGTCAGTCTGGTTTTCATCTTTGATAATCCATGAGTTGTCAATCTCTACATCCTCACAATTGAGAAGACATGGCTTTATTGATTGCTAGGAAGACAAAGATATGACCTATGCCTTTTGCACTCAACAGTACTTAACTCTGCATTTCCAAGGTACCAAGTAGAAGGGTTGGAGGCAGGGGGCAGGAGGCTAGACAGACTCCCTATCTGTGCCTTAGTTTTCTCTCATGGCATTAAAAAAAATGTGTTCTTTTTGACAGTTGGAACAAGATGGTAAGTTTTTAATAATGGGAGTATTTCTTATAAAGTTCTGATAATTTCAAAAGAAACACAAAAGCTGTTCTCCAACAACCTATTCCAATAAAGAAGGTTAACTTGGGGTCTTTTCTTCATGGGAGGTTAGCCCTTTTTCTCTGCCCTCCCTCTCTCCTCCCCCATTTCACTCACAGATGGTCTGTCTTCCCATCCCACCCATCACCTCAGATTTGTATAAACCTCATATCCAAAACACTGAAGGGGTTGTTGCTTTTAAAATAAAAATCACCTCTGAAACTTCATACTACTGGGCCTGATTTCCAGCATGTGGGCTTCGCACAACATCTGTGATAATGGTTTTTGGTACCACAATCTTACAACCATAAGAAAGCCTCTATGAAACTAAATATAAGATCGAGATTTTTAAAGTGCCCTAGCCATATTGGTTTTCTAAGTTCCTGCTGAAATATTTAGTATTAAATA
>NW_023254224.1:0-9689 GCF_002007445.2 Ailuropoda melanoleuca | reverse complement strand
AACTTTACATCGGAAGCCGGGGATGTACTGTATGGTGACTAACATAATATAATAAAAAAACATTAAAAAAATAAATAAAATAAAGGAGAAACTTTTTAAGAAAAAAAAAAGTTAGCACCTTATGGCTTTTAACAAATGCCCAAGGGGAGACGTGTTGACAATGAAAGGAGTGAACTTTTAAGCATAAATAAGTAAGCGTCCAGTGAACCTCCAGGTCAGCCTCTCCCAGTGCGGCTCAGCAGGCGGGAGGCAGGAGGCTCCCTCCCCACTAGCGCTCAGGGGAGTCTGAGGAGCCCCGAAGGGCGAACGCCAAGGCCGCTGCTGAACATTCCATGTTTTATGGATCAAAACGCACTTAACAAGGAGAAACCTGCAACCCAGAAACACCAATGGGGGGAGACAAAAAAGCCCCAAGAGAAGCCTACTCTCTCTAGCCAAAGGACGGGTAAAGGGGTAGCCAGGCACGACAGTGAGCCTTGGGTAACACCGTGGCCCTACCTCCAGCCCTGCCGACTAAAGGGAAGTGGGGAGCCTATCCTTCCACCTGCCCCCAGGATCCCTTACATCTTCCCTCCCCTCCCAGGGTGTTATCACCTCTGCGCAGTAACCAGGGTCTCCCCAGCACTCCCTATGTCAGATGGAGACCAGTGGGGAGCCTNCCCCAGCACTCCCTATGTCAGGTGGAGACCAGTGGGGAGCCCGGGCTTCCAACCCCACCGGGCAGGTATAAGGCACCCCTCTGAGACTACTCTGGGGTGGTGTCAGAGGAGACCTCTAGACAGCCAGGACCTCTGCCCCCCACCCAGAGGTAACGAGGAGACTCCACCTTCCTTGGGGGAGGGGCAGCAGACGCCACGAGGGGAGCCTGGCTTCCACTCTGCTCAGTAGAAACAAGGTGACCCTCCTATCTTGTTCGCACATGCTGGTACTCCATTGCCCATTTCACTTTTAGCCTTGCTGAACTGCTTTGTTAAACATGTCTCTGGAGGGGCGCCTGGGTGTCTCAGTCGGTGAAGCATCTGCTTTCAGCTCAGGTCGTGATCTCGGGGTCCTGGGATCGAACCCGCATTGGGCTCCCTGCTCAGCGGGGAGGCTGCCTCTCCCTCTCCCTCATGCTCTTTCTCTCTCTCAAATAAATAAAATCTTAAAAAAAAAAAAAGCACATGGCTCTTGATTATAGCATAGAGTCAGAGTTGAACGCTGTGAGACAGTCTGAAAATCCTGCTCTTTTAGGAAGTGAGCATGGATCCGCTCTAGTGTGGCACCCACATCTCCCTCCGGTGGCATCGGTCATTCTTCAAGCTGCCAGGAATGCCGGTGGCTGATGGCTCTCAGCCCCACTGCTCTGTAGGGACTCCCTCAGCTCAAGGCAACTGCCTCGTCCACGCTCACAGCCTTCAACCAGTGACTGGTCAACAGAGACACTTCGTGAGGCCGGGGCACCAAGCCCTGGTGTGGGGGCATCTCTGAAAGGCCAGCCTGGCCCAGGACTCCAGGGGGTGGGCTGGGCTTTTTGCTGCAGTCGCTCCACCGTTCACCAACCCCCTGCCCAGGCCTGCTTCCCTCCCCACCTACAGGGCTGGAGTCTAGGCACGTGCCCCAGGGATCCTTTGGCACACAAACCTCTCTCCCAGGAGTTGTCTCCCAGGACCCGACCCGTGATGGTCGGTGCCAGGTGTGGTCTGAGGAAGCTGATTCTGAAACAGGACTTGGGGGCTCCCTATGGGGACTCATCACCAGCAGCGAGCGGAATACAGCCCCCAACCACAGCTCATTTCCTCATTTAATCCTCGCAGTGGCAACACTGGGGGTTGGGGGGGGGTAGCTGCTTCCTTCCCCAGTTAAAATTGTGAGTGGAGATCAAGGCTGAAAGTGACCTGGCCAAGGTAACCCACCAGGGAAGTGGAAGGACTAAAACCCGGGCCACCAACTCCAGATCTGGGACCTTTACTTACTTTATTGCAGTTTCTCCCGAACAAAAAAACTTTCTGCTATATATTATTGTATACTTCTAACGCATTGGTATAGCTCAGTAGCTCTGCTCTAAAGGGGCTTTTGATCCATGCTGATGCCACTTCACACTGTCTACTGAGTCCCACTAGGTGACAATTTTCTTGGTATTACACTGTTGTGCCCGGCGTGCCTCTGAGCAGCCCCCAGGCCCGGCCACCCTCCCAGGCTCGGTCAGTTCCTGACAGAAAGATGGCAGGTGGGCCAGGGACCAGGAAGGTTTTAAGGGCTGTCTTAGACTGAGTTTGATCTGCCCGTTCTAATTATGTTCTTAAGTGCTCTCATGTTAGGTTAGAAAAGAACTTTGCAGCGGCTCCCTTTAGTCATACGGACGAATGCTGAGGAGACGCGACCGCATAGCCACTTGGGGCAAGTGCTTGGAAGATCCTCGCAGAAATATTACAAAGAAAATGGGGAAGATCTGCTTTCATTTGGAACTGGAAACCCAGCAGGCCCCTAACAACGTGTTCGAGGAGGGTCGAGGTGCTGTCCTACTGTGGTGTACTCCCTGGGCATACTGGGTCGCCAAGCCGTGTGTCAGGGAGTCCAGGAGAATGTCCTTGGGCATTCAGAAATGTGGCTGCCTCTTTGGATGTATATCAGAACCTGAAACCATGGTGGTGTTGGGTGAGGGGGTAGAGCTGTACTGTCCAACTAAGAGAATTGAATATGATGTTTGGTGTGTGTAAGAGCGGCACACATCGAGGCCCCTGATACCGTTTAGCCACAGTAGATAGGAAAGTGTCAGTCCGAACAGACTGCTCCTCGCCGGGATCACATTTGGCTTTGGGGTCCGACGGTAGATGGGACAATTGTGTTTCCATTCCTTCACCTAGAAACTACACAGGAGGCTCTCCTTTTATACTTAGGTTCTTCTCTCCTGTTCTTAGACCATGAAATAGCTTTCTTCTTTCCAAAGCCCTTTGCTGAGATGGGTTTAAGTTGTGAAATGCTGAGGATCTGCACTACAGTGAGGCATGTGAATAAGCAAGATGGCAATTCTCTCTGTCACACTTAGTTTCGGAAACTATAACCCTCGTAGACATTTCAAAAGGTAGCATATTTGCATCTAGGAAATAAACACATCTAATGTGGAAGATTTAAGTAAAAAACAACCTTCTTCTTTTCACCTAATGTTTACTGAGAATGTTTCGTGCTTGTGAAAAAGGACGTTTCTAATTCATTTAATATTTTGGTGTCTTTAGTTCCTTAGCATGGACATAATGTCAGTTCGTTTCAATCACCCCTGCAAGGCAGCCTGCTCCAACCAACCGGTGACAGCAGGACCTGGGTGTCGTTGTTATGAGGCTCTTCCTAATTTATTCACAATGTGTAGCCCTGTCGCAGCATTTCCTTTGGCATTCAGGAGAAATGTGTCTCGTTGAAGGCTGAACCGCTTAGTTAATATTCTGAAGCTTCTGGTATTTGTAGTCTGCTCTCTGATTCACAAAACGCCTTGCTATGAGCGCAGCCACAATCACAACATTCAGAGCCAGGGCCATGAATGAGAACAGGTGCAGACTGTTGAAAGGTTGATTCTGAGTTTCTTCTCTGTGTATTTGATCCTGAAATCCTGTAATTGGAAACCAGATAAAAATCATTTAAAGAAAAGTATTACTTGGCCTTACAAAATTTTCATGAATGTGTATCTCTCCACAGCCTATGAATATTTCGCATCAATGAACGTATGATAAATAATGCCAAAACAACATATAGGAACACAGGAACTGCTAGCAAATATTTCAATTAGTTTATGTTTTTGTGTAATTTAAAAGACAAGATGTCCTTACATTTGTTTGTTTAAACNGTCCTCACATTTGTTTGTTTAAATAGTTAATTTGTTTTCCTGGCATAAGGTGAGAAACTTGTGGAATTCAAGCATCAGAGTTGAATTTATTGTTTTATTGATGGTCACTATCTCCCATAGTCACCAAAATATATTTGATCACTGGAGAAACAACTAGTTTCTTCTCTTCAAACAGGAAAAGGGTACTTTTCTAATGTACATGATATTTCTATAACTTTCACTCACTAATTTTCAACTAATTTAGACTAATATCCATAGATGCATTATCTTTTTAGTGACTGTTTATAAAATCACTGGATTTAATTTTTGTTGGTGTTCTTTCGTTTTTGTCATAGAAATACTTTGCCACAAACTAGAATTCTACTCCTTCCCAATCCATTCAAATAATAATAAAGACAGAAGTCATGAGATTCTTTTATGCCAGGATCATTTTCATATGAGATAAATTCTTATAAACAGTTTTCATGTAATGAGGGTCTATCAAAGCCATTCAGCCATGGCTTGTCCTTGGGCATTCGCCATCACCCTGTTATGTGACCTGGCAGGGCTCATGTTTCCATCCCTCAAAAAGAAGCAGGGCTGTGTTGAAAATATAGTATTTTCTCTGTTTTAGAAAAAAATTGCTTTTTTTTCCCCCCAAAACAGTGATTTGTATGGGATGCTGGTTCATCTGATTTTACTCATTTAGGAGTTAAAATACATTGCTTTTGATTCTGTTATCTGCCATGGTGTCTGTAAGNTTTTCCCCCAAAACAGTGATTTGTATGGGATGCTGGTTCATCTGATTTTACTCATTTAAGAGTTAAAATACATTGCTTTTGATTCTGTTATCTGCCATGGTGTCTATAATAAGAAGTCAGGAATCTAAGAGAAACTGTTGTTTTTAGAAGGAAGGACATTACATTTACCCTCAAAAGCCATGTGAATAATGGTGAATTATCGGTGCATCATATACTTAAAATGTACATGGTTTTCATTTTATCAACTAATAGGAAAATTAATCTTGTGTGCTTACCTTATTTAGGGCTTTGTTACAAATATCATAAATCTCCAAACTGTACATGCTTAAGAAGGAATACATTTGAGCAGAATTTCATGAACCATGAGGTGTTCTTAGACCACGAAACAGCTTTTTCCTTACCTGGATTTCCACTTGCACTTCGATCCTTTTTCAGACGAATAGGTCCTATGACAGAATCAGTCTTCCATTTGTATGAAGAAATGTCTCGTTTCCTCCTAGAGACACAGCCTTGGTTGCAGCGAGACTGATGGTCACTACTATCACATATCAAAATCTTACACTGTAGATACACGGAGCCCAGACTTCTCAAGAATTTGAAGGCATCAAATTGGAATCTTCCATAGTGTCCAGATAAGGGATACACCTTACAAGTCTCATCTTGATTACATCTGGAACAGAATTTACGGCACATTTAGAAAATTTACAGTTCAGTCTCTTCAATGTTGATAAGACAGGATACGCAGTTCTTTGAACGGTCTGAGAATTCATGGGTCAAAAATTTCTCCAGAAAGACAATGTCTTCCATCCAAGTATTAACCAGGCCTGACCCTGCTTAGCTTCCGAGATCAGATGAGATCAGGTGTGTTGTATGTACGAGGTCACTAAATTCTACTCCTGAAACCAAAATTACACTATATGGTAATTAGAATTTAAATAAAAATTGGGAGAGAAAAAAATTAAAAAAAAAAAAAGAAAGACAATGTCTTTAGCTCAGACTATAGTACGCTAAGGCTAACAGATCAGATTCCTGGGTAGAATAAAGCTCTCTCCAGCAATAAAATTTCTAGTCCACGTGAATTAATTAGAAAATCAATTCAGGGGGCGCCTGGGTGGCACAGCGGTTAAGCGTCTGCCTTCGGCTCAGGGCGTGATCCCGGCGTTGTGGGATCGAGCCCCACATCAGGCTCCTCCGCTATGAGCCTGCTTCTTCCTCTCCCACTCCCCCTGCTTGTGTTCCCTCTCTCACTGGTTGTCTCTATCTCTGTCAAATAAATAAATAAAATCTTTAAAAAAAAAAAAAAGAAAATCAATTCGGATATATTAGAGCTCAAACACCTTACTTTATACACTTGCTATGAATGTGCCCATATGGTTGATGTAGTTAAAGTCCATCAGCTTATAGAAAAAAAAGGAAAACTTTCCTTTCAAAAAAATTACTTAAAAAAATTTTTTTTTTTACTAAGTAGGCTCCACACCCAATGTGAGGCTTGAACTCATGACCCTGAGATTAAGAGTCATATGCTCTACCGACTAAACCAGGCGAGCACCCCATTAATTTTTTTTTTTTTTGAAAAATGCCACAGAAATTTACAAATTTGCATTACGTTTGTGTTCTAGAGCTGGAACAAGTGAAACAATCTTTGGGGATTTTGTTGAAAATAACCAAAATGTGGAGGAAAAAAGCAAAAATGAAAACATAGAGCCTTCTTGACAAAAAATAAATTTGTTTCTGCCAACAAATATTTTGGAAATAGACTTAAGATCTAGTGGATATGGGCTGTGGCTGTAGAAATGCTTTCATTTAAATTATTTGTAATTAGTACACAGTAACTGTATTTTGTAAAATGATTACATTAACTAAATTCCACGGTAGCAGCACTAGAAAAAAACGATACAGTATGCATACATGAATCGTGTATCCATGCGCAAAATATATTACCTCACTCGGGTCACTATTAATCTTGAGAAAAGCATGTCCCCCAGCAGTACGTACCCACTTTTGATTAGGTCATAGGTTGGAGATGCAAAGTCAGGTGTGGGAGAGGCGATACAGGTATCCAGAAACACCACCAAATTTGGATCTGAGGTGCGCAGACTGACTTGAACGAAAAGAGTTTGGTTCAAATCCACATAATATGGTGACTCCAGTGTAGGCTTTTCCAATGAATTGGATTCAAAGAGAGCCATGCTGGTGTTATATTTGCCCACTGCGCTTTCATTTNCCCCAGCAGTACGTACCCACTTTTGATTAGGTCATAGGTTGGAGATGCAAAGTCAGGTGTGGGAGAGGCGATACAGGTATCCAGAAACACCACCAAATTTGGATCTGGGGTGCGCAGACTGACTTGAACGAAAAGAGTTTGGTTCAAATCCACATAATATGGTGACTCCAGTATAGGCTTTTCAAATGAATTGGATTCAAAGAGAGCCATGCTGGTGTTATATTTGCCCACTGCACTTTCATTCTGTATTACGTCATCTTCCGTTATGTACATCATCTCCACGGTAGAATTAGATTCCATTTCACACTTCAGAATAATCTGGAGATGTTTCTGACGGGTGATCACTTCAGACGTGGGGGACGGGATAAGAACGATTGTATTGGTGTAAGTCACTGAATAGTCTTCTACCTGCAGAATGAGATGGAATTCAGATGTTGTATGTTAGGTCCAGTAATAGTCTGGAGCACAGACATGAATCACATCTGCAATTTTCTTAAATCACAAGACAGCAGCTTTCATGCCAGGATACTATAAGGCTCCAATATGCTTTATTTAAGAAACATTCTGGGTAGATGAGAGATAGAGCTTGGCTTAGAAAGACTTGAAGACAGAATTAGACAGACCTTTTTTCAATTACGTTAAAAACAATTCTGAACGCAAACTTCCAGCCCTAGAGAGACTTGAGACCCTGTAACGTAAGGCCTTTTTCCGTAAGTAGCTTTAAGTTAGTGTGGCTCACGGGGAGGTTTCCCCAGTGTCTGCAGACAGAAGTCTTGCAATAGGTTTTCCCCAGGCTGCCTTCCCTAGGAATGCACAGATAATAGCCCAGGTGTTCATTTGGAGCAGAAAATAATGATTTACTTCTATCCTTATCGGTTCTCTGGAGTAGCTGCCATTCTTCTCAACGAGGCTGTGGGTTAAGGACATGAGAGGAACGTTTAGAGTGTACACCCTAAAGGGACCTACAGGGTGCAAATGTTTGAGATCTTGAAGTTCTAGAAAATGGAAAACAAATCAGCAACTTATGTCCTTCACGTTTAAAACAAGGATCGTGTTTTTACCTTCTCCCTTTACAGAGGAAAGAAGAAGATTGTAACAATACAGCTAGGTTCTTGCTAACGTGAGATCTAAGCAGTTTCTATACAATATTACTGGGAGGAACCTAGCCCTGCCCCACCTAGTCTAGTTCGAACGCTCGTCAGTGAGTTTCCAGAGTTCTTCACCTTTTGGGAATGATAACCCCCTCCAGATACCCTGAAAATACATGTGGTAATTTGGCATTTGTGTTTAAATGAGTGAGCGCACTCGTATGTTCACACAGGTTTACCATGTGTTAAGACATAAGGATTTGGGAGTCGTTCGTGAAAACCACCCGCGAGTACTGCACTGCTAGCATTACCCAACACTCCGTTGGCATGCGACAAAACCCAGCTCGGTGTCTCACTTTACCTTTTTGATTGTTCCACATCCATCAAGAGGGATAGAAAACTCCACCACATTTGATACCTTTGGTCTGCAAGTTGGGTCATTCAGTTGTAAGTTATTCTCATTGTATTTAAATGAATCCAGGTAGGATTTACTTATGATAGCTCTCATCCTGTCAGAGGAACAAGTTAAAGATGTTGTTCAGAAAAAAAACAAAAAACAAACAAACAAGGAGGATTATGTTTATGTCAGCTAGGAACTGTGGATCTTGAAAAGCTATGTGTACAGAAGACTACATAAAAACTCAAAACCCTTTTTGCCTTAAACCGTAATCCGAAGCCGGAGACAGCAGAGCAGTTGACCCAACTTCCACAATGTTCACTGTGATCTTGTCCGCAACTTGAATCTCTAAATGTACTATTTTTAATTGTGCCTTTAGAGAAGGCATTACAGGAAACAGTCCATATTTTCTACAGAAATCTTTTTCCAGTTAATAAAAGCAGTACTTTCCTCTCGTACTAAGGAATGCACAAAACTGATTCTCAGGCTTCAGATTGTGAATATTGATTCCAAAGTATGTATGACAGGCTTGCAAATAGGGATAGCATAGGTAGGCTAAGAATTAAGGAGCAGTTTCTATGGACACACTCTTCAGCGAGCTCAAAATAGCTAAGGAACATGACTTACTAGTGTTGATATTTTCTGCATAAATGGAAGTGTAGGAAGCAGAAAAGCCCCGGTAGGAGTTGGCGTAATCTGTCGACAGNAGAAAAGCCCCGGTAGGAGTTGGCATAATCTGTCGACAGCACCACAGTCAAGGAGTCGGACGAGGACTCGAAGGTGGGCCTTGCATAGCCGCACACTTGTCCAATCAGGCCGGAGGTGGTGGAAGAGCCGTCATAGACAGCAATGAAATCAAATCTGCAGTGTTCATCCGCTTCTAAGCTAGAAAAGTAGGGCCTCTGGTGAAAAAACTTTCCAAACCAATTCAATTCTCAGCAATTCCAGTCTTAAGTGATTAAAGATTTTTCCTCACTTTGGTATCTCAGGTTTAGGACAAACCCGGCCCTTTGCCAGTCCCTGATGTGACCTCAGAATCTTCAGAAAAATAGAGGACTTAGTTCAATGCAATAGTATTGGTGTTTTCTCTATACACCAGTTCTGCAAAAAGTGCCCAACTATGAGGGGGTTCACATCATTTCTCTTCCCCANCCCCCCCCATCAGGCGGGCTCCCCGCATTTCTCCCAACATCAGAAATGGACCACAGTACTTACAAAATGTCTTTGAAGTTTAAATTTATCTTGTAACCTTTCTCCACTTGTATGTGCCACATGCAATAAGCCAGCTCAGGATGTGGGTTTGGGTAATTGGGGCTGGTAAAAGATCCTTCCAAGGAGTCCAAGTAACCACCACAGTTTGGAATCGCTGAAAGGGATGTGAGGGTGACCAAGAATGTAAATCAAGAGAGAGACTTCATTTAGT
>NW_023254223.1:0-12784 GCF_002007445.2 Ailuropoda melanoleuca | reverse complement strand
TTTATGTAAAGAGTGAATCTTTGTCAGCATGCTCAGACATAATTAAAAATATAGTTGAAAAAGTTGATACAAAATGAAATGCAAGGATTTTTTTTTGCCAGTGTAACTATCATGGCCTAGACGTTTTTTAATTTCATGTGTTTTATAGTAAGTGATAAAGAATTTGAGATTATATTTCTGTTTTATTTTGCTTAATCTATATGACAGGCAACATTACTAATAAAATGCTTAGCATGTATGTTACTATTAAAATATCCTCTTTCTGGAAAAACTTAATCAGGCTCACATTGGAGGGAAAAAAAGACCTAAAATAGCCAGAGAACAACAGAAGAGATTTATTTAATCAGATGCACTGGTGGATCAGTTAGGAATCGTGGCAGGTTGTGTAGAACATCAAATAAGGGAAAGACCACTATGAGCTGGGTTGTCAACAAAGATGGCAGAGGTGAGGTTTTCTAGAGGCAGGCTCTAGCTGGATTGGTGAGGCAGGTCTTTGTGGCCCTTGCAGAAAGGGAAGAAGAGTGAACCATGGATGAACTTGACGGTGACCAAGAAGGGGCTCAAGATGAGAACAAGGAGAGCGTGAAGAAGAAGACAGGCTAGTTCAGAGTCAAAAGGTCAAGGGAGGAGAGTATTTTTGGTGGGAACAAAGGGATAAATAGTATCAACTATAGCTGAGGGGATAAGGAGTGGGAAAAGTCCGTATGTGCAGGATGCCTTTGGAGAAGTTGGAGTCTTTTCAGTGTTTCACTGAAACTGAAGCACATGTTCCTGAAGGAGGCAAGTAAGCCCATGAAAAGATGATCAACATCGTCAGTTGTCAGGGTGGAGCATACTGAAACCACAGTGGCATAGCCCTTGCACAGCTGCTGCAACAGCCCACGTGGAAAAGACGCGTATGACCAAGAGTCGGCAATACCGAGAGCAACTGCAGCTCTCCCAGTGTCGATGGCAGTGCAAAATGGCACATTTAGGAAACAGGTTGGCAGTTTTTAAGCATAAATGTATGTAGAATGCACCAATCCATTCCCACCTCTTTATCTCAGTTCCATACCCATGTTTCTGCTGGAAGTTCTAAGTTTGGAGTAGCTTTATTAGTAAACCCAAATTTCCAACAACTTACAAAGGGATCCTGTTTAGCAATAAAAGGAATGAACTATTAATCTGCGCAACAATGTAGATGCAACTCAGAGCTTTAAATCAAGCGACTGAAGCAACACGCTTAACGCTATATAGTGCGTGATTCCGTGCATGTGAAATGGTAGGATGGCAAAGGCCCAGCGGCAAAAAGCAGATCAGTGGTTGCCAAGGGCTGGAGGAAGGAGGTGGGAATTTACAGCAGAGACACACAGTTGTTTTGATTCCATAAAATAGATGGAAATGATTTTTTTTTTTTTTTTAGTGGTCATGGTGATGGTTACATGGCTGTAGACAAACGTTAAAGCTCATTAAGTTGTATACCTTTAAGTGGCAAATTTTATTGCACTAAATTATATCTCGACAAAGTCGATGCTGTAAAAATCCAAAAAAGCACAAAACACAAAGCAAAATAAGTACATACTTGATTACATTAAAATCAAAGACTTCTGGATATCAACAGAAACTTGTGGAAAAAGAGCACCTCAGATTGGGAGAAGTTATTTTTAACATGTGTATATAAAACTGATAAAATGTTACAATTCAGAATATATAAGGAACTTCTACCAATTAATAAAGAAGAATATCCAAGTACAAAACCTTTGAAGAAGTAGTCCACAGAAAAGAACACTCGTATGGCTTCCAAATAGTTAAAAACATGCTCAAGATCATTAGCAATAAGGGATGTGCAAATTAAAATCACATTCTAATTCTCAGGCATGAAATTGGCAGAAGTTGGTAAGTCTAGCAGTGTCAAATGGTGGAAAAGATATGGATCAGTGGAAGTATTCACATAATCCTGTTAGGAGTATAAGTTGATACAGCTACTTTGGAGAGCAATATTATACCCAATTATTGCATACCTATTGGGATTAATTAAAATAATTATACCAATATTATACCTAAATATTTAAAATGATAATATCTAGAACTTCGCAAATACACTCCAAGAAATATGCCTGGCCTAGACCAACTGTTGCACATGGGCTTATGAAAATAAGTACATGCATGTTCATTTCAACATTTTTTGTAGTAACAAAAGCAACCAATAGACTGCTTACCTATTAGAATGGTAAAATCCAAAACACCGGCAATACCAAATGCTGACAAGGATGTGAAGCAACAGGGATTCTCATTCATTATTGGTGAAAATGCAAAATGGAGAGTGCCTGGGCTGCTCAGCTGGTTAAGCGTCTCCTTTTGGCTCAGGTCATGATCGCAGGGTCCTGGGATCTAGCCTCGAGTCGGGTTCCCTGCTCAGCAAGTCTTCTCACTCTCCCTCTGCCCCTGCTTGTGTTCTCTCTTACTCACTCATTCTCAAATAAATAAATAAATAAAATCTTTAAAAAAAATGCAAAATGGAAGAGGCACTTCGAAGGACAATTTGCCAGATTCTTGCAACGCTAAACTTAGTCTTACCATACGATCCAGCAATTGTGCTTTGTGGTATTTACCCAAATGACTTGAAAATTTACATTTCTAAGAAAGTCTGCACACAGGTTTTTTTTTTTAAATAAGCAATAAAAAAATAGCGCGTGGGAGTGGGGGGAGGGGCAGAGGGAGAGAAAATCCTCAAGTGGACTCCACACTGAGTGGGGAGCCCCACATGGGGCCTGATCCCAGGACCCTGAGATCATGACCTGAGCAGAAATCAAGAGTTGGCTGCTTAACTGAGTCAGCCAGGCGCCCCTGCATACAGTTGTTTATAGCAGCTTCATTTGTGCATGATTGCCAAAACCTGGAAGCAGCTAAGGTCTTCTGCAGTAGATGAGTATGTACACAACTGTGGTTCGTCCAGACAATGGAGTATTATACAGCACTGAAAAGAGATGAGACATCAAGCCATGAAAAGACATGGAGATGCCTTAAAGGCATACTACTGAGTGAAAGAAGCCCGTCCGGAAAGGTTGCATACTGCAGGATTCCAACTGACTGACATTCTGGAAAAAGGAAAACTATGGAGGCAGTGAAAGGATCAGTGGTCACCAGGTGGTAGGTAGGAGGCTAGGATGAATAGGTGGAGCCCAGGGGATTTTTAGAGCCATGAAAATATGCTCTATGATATTGGAATGGTGGATACATGGCATTGTATGTTTTTCAAAACCCATAGAATCTGCAGCACCAAGAGTGAACTCTAACGTAAATGATATACTTTGAATGATAATGATGTGTCAGTGTAGATTCACCAGTTGTAGCGAAGGGACAACTCTGGTGTGGGGAGATTGTGTGTGGGGAGGGATGGTGGTGGAGGGGTATATGGGAACCTTTTGTGTTTGCTGCTGCATTTTGCTGTAAACCTGAAACAGCTCAAAAAATGTTTACTTTTGGAAACATACATACAAAAGATCTCAGGGAAATTCTCAGGGAAATTGATGATTAAATTGTAGTATATTTAAACAATGTTAAGTATTCACAGTAAAACTATAAACATATCAACAAAAATAAATCCCAAGAACATAATGTTGAGCAAAACTAAAAAAATCAAATTACAGATGGATACACAGTATGATACTATTTATGTCATGTTACAACATTAAAAACATAGAGTCTATAGCTAATATTAGAATATAGACCTATATAGTAAAATTCTAAAAAAATTCTAATAAACACTAAGTTCAGCTGAATGGTTAGTACTTCTTCAGGGGAACGGGTGGAATAAAATCAGGGCAGGGTTCCTAGATGGCTTCACCTGGTTGTGATAATTTATTTCTTAGCTGGGTATTGAAACATGGGTGTTTATTTATTTTTTTAAGATTTTACTTACATATTTGAGAGAGAGCCAGAGAGCATAAGCAGGGGAGTAGCTGAGGGAGAAGCAGACTGCCTGACATAGAGCTCGATCCCGGGACCCCAGGATCATGACCTGAGCACAAGACAGATGTTTAACCAGCTGAGCCACCCAGGCGCCTGTGGGTGCTTATTATGGTACTTTTTTTTTTTTTTTACTATTTAGTATTTCTGAAGATCTCCATTTAAAAATAGTTCATGGAAAGTAATGTTTGATTAACAGCTAGAACATTTTTTAAAGTTTTTATTTAATTCCAGTTCGTTAGCATCCAGCATAATATGAGTTTCAGGTGTACAATATAGTGATTCAGCACGTCCATACATCACCCCATGCTCATCACAAAGGCGCTCTTTAAGCCTGTACCCACCTCCTCTCTGGTAGCCATCAGTTTGTTCTCTATGGTTAAGAGTCTGTTGGTTGGTTTGCCCTCATCTCTTTTTTTCCCCTTTGCTCATTTGTTTCTTAAAGTCCACATATGAGTGAAATCATACGGTACTTACCTTTCTCTGACTGACTTATTTCACTTAGCGTAATACCCTCTAGCTCCACCCATGCGTGTGTGTGTGTGTGTGTGTGCGCGTGTGCGCACATGCCATTTACAACTACATGGGTGGAGCTAGAGAGTATATATATTGTCTTTATCCATTGATCAATCGATGGGCACTTGGGCTGTTTCCATAATTTGGCTATTGTAGATAACGTTGCTGTAAACATTGAGGTACATGTATCCCTTTGAATTAGTGTTTTTGTATCTTTGGGTAAATCCCTAGTAGTGCAACTGCTGGGTCGTAGGGTAGTTCTATTTTTAACTTTTGAGGAACGTCCATATTGTTTTCCACAGTGGCTGCACCAGTTTGCATTCCCACCAACAGTGTAAGAGGGTTCCCCTTTCTCTGCATCCTTGCCAACATCTGTTGTTTCCTGAGTTGTTAATTTTAGTCTTTTTGACTGGTATGAGGTGATATCTCATTGTGGTTTTGATTCGCATTTCCCTGACGATAAGCAATGGTGAGCATCTTCCCATGTGTCTGTTGGCCATCTGTGTGTCTTCTCTGGAGAAATGTCTTCATGTTTCTGCCCATTTTTTAATCAGATTATTAGAACATTTAAAAAATGAATAGTAAACAAGTAATCTAGGAGGTTTTGATGTTATGAGTAATAACTTTTTGCCTTTTTAGATTTACATTTTCTAGGTTATGCCTTAAAAGCTTGCAGAAGAAATTGATTCACTGGAAATTCATTCTAACTGAAAGTTTACTGTTGGGGTAAGATAGTCAACTTGGTGGATAGGAACGTAGGAATGGACAAGAGATAAGGATATTGACGCTGGAGACTGTGGTGCAGCTGTTAGTATTAGCAGACAACTGCTTGGACTTATTGCTCATGCCACTACTAACTAAAGTTTCCCGCCAGTCTTGTAGTTTGTAAGCTTCAGTTTGCATAATACTTAAGACCTAAGTCAGGCTTCCAGGTTTCATCCAATCCTCCACACTTGTGGAGATGTTGACGGTGTACGGCATTCCTTTCTAACTTTCCCCGACATAGCCTCTCAGTATATTTAACACACATTGTTTCAGGTAGCTATTACCAATCAGTTGTACCTGAAATGAAACTGATTCGCCATCCTGGGTTAATCAGAATGGGCTAAGTTATGCTTAATAAGAAAAAAAATCATGAACCCTCAAATCTCAGTGGCTTTCTATACAGGAAAGGTTTAATTCACATACATCATACATGTTCAACACTGGTTAGGGGGCTTGCTGCAGATGGTACCGTGGGAACCCCAGGTAACAAACACTTCACATCTAGAATGGCTTCAATTATCGTGGCAGAGGAAGAAAAGAGTATGGAGAACTAGTTTGCTTTTTTTTTTTTTTTAATGCTTTGGTCCCAAGGAAGATACATGTCATCTCTGCTTATAGCCAATTGCTAGAGCTAATGGTTTGGAGAGAAAACCGTAGCAGGCCTTGGTGATATATTTCACATTGCCAGTAAAAGTCCCATAACATTGAGATCAAATTCCTTAAGCCTAGAGAAACATAGGATATTTTGGATAACATAGACATTGAGGTTTGGGCTATCTGCCTTCCTGTTAATTATTTAAAATATAATTTAGAATGTATAATTAATATCCTGTAGGGTTTGGAGGTACCACAGTTTCTGGAATATTTTAAACGTTGTACTGTGATATTTTAATATTCTTTCCTGGCTAAAATTTCCATGAAATTTGTCTAAAATAGATAAGTTTGATTGAGATCTTTTAGTACATGTGGTAACTTTGTATAAAAAGGAGAAAGAAAATCAGTGCCATGACTTCATAAGTTCGGTTTCTGTTTAAAATAAATTGCTAAAATTCATTCATTCAGTAAACATTCTGCGTACTTACCTACTATGTGCCAGGCAGTTCCAAAATCATGGGGGCTAGAGCAGTGATTGAGACAGAGTTCATTTTCATGGATGAAAACAACAATTTTGTCACATTGGTGATATGTGCTGTAGAGAATAGGCACATTAAAATAGGTAAGGTGATAGTAAACGATGGGATCGCTCCATTAGATTGGTTTGGCTGTAGAGGCCTTTTGGATTGCCGAATCACAAAAGGAGTGACATTGGGAGTGTAGAGAGAGGAGCGGTGTAGGCAGATGGAGACATGGTGTGAAGAGACTCTAAGTTGAGGAGGAGTCTGGACAGTTCAAAGCACAGAAAGAGGCTGGCATGATTGGCGTCTAGCATGTGAAGGCATGAGAAGAGATGAAGTCACAGAGATGGGCAGGGGCCAAGTCATCAAGTGCTTTGCAAACTACAGTAAGAGATTTGGTTTGTATTTTAAGTTCAGTAGAAAGCCATTGGATGGTTGTGAGCAAATGTGTTACATGATTTATGTTTCTAATTTTTGTGCTGGTTGCTGCAGGGAGAGGGGATTGGAGAAGACCAAAGATGACAGTAGCTTGAACTGGAGTGGTAGGAAAGGCAATAGAAGTGTTGAATTCATTCCTAGATGAAAGGAAAGAGAGGAATCAAAGCTTTCTGATTTGAGCATATTGTTGAGATGAGGAAGTTTGTTGGAAAACACAGAGAAAGGAAGAGATTAACATTCAGTTCTGTTTTGACTATGGCAGGTTTGTGACATCTGAGTAGGGATGTCACATAAGCAGCTCAGTGTTAGCCTGGACTATCAGGGAGAGGTCAGGTTCGGTGACATAGACTTGAGAGTCATTTGGTGATACTGTGATCACAGGTTTGGGTCAGAATCACCAGGGCAGTTAGCAGTTATGCCAGAGAAGGGGCCCTCAGTCAAGCACTTCCAGAATTTAGAGGTACGTCAAGGGGATCATGACTCAGCAAAAGTGGCAGGTTTTTTTGTTTTTTGTTTTTATCTTCTAAGAATATTACAAAATTTCTTGCAATACTTATTGTCCAAAAAATTGGAAGAATGGACTGTGAGTTAAATGTAGATACTTCATACAGTTGAATTGTAGTGATAAAAGTTAAAGAGTGCATGATGAGCACAAAAAATCATACTTTTTGGGGTGCCTGGGTGGTGCAGTCAGTTGGACATACGATTTTTATTGTGATCTTGGCATTGTGAACTCAGGGTGTGATCTAGGCATCGTGAGATAGAGCCTTGTGTTGGGCTCTGTCCTCCGTGCAGTCTGCTTGGAACTTTCTCTGCCCTTCTCCCCCCCCATAAATAAATAAATCTTCAAAAAATAAAACAAAATCACACTTTTGGAAACTATTTAACAGATGGATGTATTTGGAAGAAATAAGGAATGTAAAAGGAACAAAATAGTTGTTGAAAATACAAATGACGAAAGCAAGGATATAATTACAGTCCTATTTCTTATGTGGGAGAGGAAAGAAAAGTGAAGGTAGTGGAAAACCCCATCCCAGAAATAGAAATACTTGAGAGGGAGAAGATTGATTTGTAAAGAAAAGGAGGGAAAAGAACAAAAGACAAAGCCATGAGGCTCATGCATGGATTTAAATAATTAGAGGGAGAGGCTGACGGTGATCTTTGTTCTCTGCTCTAGCAAACTACAGGAACAGGTAAGGCCTAAGCTCTTTAGTGTGTTTTAACACAGAGTAATGACTTACCTAAAGGTTAAAACCACCATCCTCCATTTGCACAATAGCCTACCTGCAGAAAAAGGAGGTAGAGGTGGGTGTTTGGCTTAAAGACTTGAGCGCACTTCCAAAACCCAGGAAGAACAACTATTGCAAATAGTTAAAAAGCATTTGCAGTAGAATCGAGTCCATTGGGAGCATAAAGTGATGGTTTGGTTCAGAATAAGTTGAAAGCCATGTAGCCACTCTTAAATTCCAGTAACTTTGATTTCAAAGTTTCTTAGTTTTAAAAAAGTACACTGAACTCATATTGAGAATTTCACTGTGAAGAGAGTATTCTTCATGTATTGGGACCACTCACGTATAAATTTAGTCATTTCCTTTCAAAAGACCAAGTTTTTTCTTTGTATATGTTTTATATATTACCATGATGCTACTGATGCGTTTGGGGCATTCCTTTCTTCAAGAGCAAGTTGCACTGTCCCCTTAACCAATCAAAGTATCCTTTGTGGCGATCATTCAGTCATCACTTGACCATGGGCACCCCCTGTCACAATCAGCTCTGCCACCGTCTGGACACAGGCTTGGTGCTTGGTGCTGGTGTGGAAGGATGAAGATAAGAATCCTGACCTCGGGAGGTCATGGTTTCCTATGGGGACTCTAATGGTTCAAGGATGGCTTGTGGGGACTTGAACTCCTTTGAAGTTGTATGAGGTCTGTGATCAAAAAGAAAAAAAAGAAGTAATAACCGCTGGCCCAGGTTCTACAAATATATTGTGTAACTGGAAGACCTAGTATTGTTTTTGTGTTGGTTTTCAAATTCTCCTAATCTTGTTAGGGAATCAAAATCCTTTTTTTTCTTTATTCAGTTAGCCGCTGTATAGTACATCATTAGTTTTTGATGTAGCATCCCGTGATTCATTAGTTATGTATAACACCCAGTGCACATCACAACATGTGCCTTCCTTAATACCCATCACCCTGTTACCCCCTCCCCCCACTCCGCTCCCCTCTGAGACCCTCAGTTCGTTTCCCGGGTCCATAGTCTCTCATGGTTTATCTCTCTGATTTCTCCCCTTTCAGATTTCCCTCCCTTCCCCTGTGGTCCTCTGCTCTATTCCTTATGTTCCACATATGAGTGAAGCCATATGATAATTGTTTTTCTCTGCTTGACTTATTTCACTTAGCATAATCCCCTCCAGTTCCATCCATTGTCAATGCATATGGTGGATATTCATCCTTTCTGATAGCTGAGTAATATTCCATTGTATATATGGACCACATCTTCTTTATCCATTCATCTGTTGAAGGGCATCTCGGCTCCATCCACAGTTTGGCTATTCTAGGCATTGCTGCTGTGAACATAAGGGTGCATGTACCCCTTCTTTTCACTACATCTGTCTCTTTGGGGTAAATCCCTAGTAGTGCAATTGCTGGGTCGTAGGGTAGCTCTATTTTTAACGTCTTGAGGAACATCCATACTGTTCTCCAGAGTGGCTGTACCAGCTTGCGTTCTAACCAACATTGTAAGATGGTTCCCCTTTCTCCACATTCTCACCAACATTTGTTATTTCCTGTCTTGTTAATTTTTGCCATTCTAACTGGTGTAAGGTGCTATTGCATCATTGTATTGATTCCTGTTTCCCTGATGGCTAATGATGTTGAGCATTTTTTCATATGTCTGTTAGCCATCTGTATGCCTTCTTTGGAGAAGTGTCTGTTCATATCTTCTGCCCATTTTTTGACTTGATTATTTTTTGAGTGTTGAGTTTGAGAAGTTCTTTATAGATCTTGGATATCAGCCTTTGTGTGTAGTGTCATTTGCAAATATCTTCTCCCATTCCTTGGGTTGCCTCTTAGTTTTGTTGATTGTTTCCTTGGCTGTGCAGAAGCTTTTTATCTTGATGAAGTCCCAAAAGTTCATTTTTTCTTTTGTTTCCCTTGCCTTTGGAGACGTGTCATGAAAGAAGTTACTGTGGCCAATGTTGAAGAGGTTCCTGCCTATGCTGTCCTCTATGATTTTGATGGATTCCTTCTCACATTGAGGTCTTTCATCCATTTTGAGGTTATCTTTGTGTATGGTGTACGAAAATGGTCCAGTTTCATTCTTCTGTATGTAGCTGTCCAGTTTTCCCAGCACCACGTATTGAAGAGACTGTCCTTTTTTCCATTGGTTATTTTTTCCTGATTTATCAAAGAGTAGTTGACCATTGAGTTGAGCGTCCATTTCTGGAGTCTGTGTCCTGTTCCATCGGTCTATGTGTCTGTTTTTGTGCAAATACCATAGTGTCTCGGTGATCACAGCTTTATAATATAGCTTGAAGTCAGGCAACGTGATGCCCCCTGCTTTGTTTTTTATTTTCATCATTCCCTTGGTGATTTGGGTTTTTTTCTGGTTCTGTGCAAATTTCAGGATTGTTTGTTCCAGCTCTTTGAAAAATGCCAATGGTATTTTAACAGAGATGGTATTGAAAGTGTAGATTGCTCTGGGCAGGATAGACATTTTAACAATGTTTATTCTTCCAATCCATGAGCATGGAATGTTTTTCCATCTTTTTGTGTCTTCCACAATTTCTTTCATAAGTGTTCTGTAGTATCTAGAGTATAGATCTTTTACCTATTTGGTTAGGTTTATTCCTAGGTATCTTATGGTTTCTTAACCTTGTTATCATTTGCTTCTTTCTGTTTCCTTTGGGGCCACCGCAGCAACATAACAGGTGAATGAGGCTAACGTGTGTGTGTGTGTATGTGTGTGTGTGTGTATGACAAAAATATTTTTGTGAGATTCACTGTTCCCTTGTTTTTGTACCATACATGTGCCTTTCATTGTTATAAACTGTTTATCATTTATATAAATGTGCTTAGAGGTGTTTTTCGTGATCAAAATAATGAATGCTTAAAGTACAGTTCTTAGAGTTTTGTTTATTGTCTAGATCTACATAGATTTTGCTCTAACTCATAGTTAGTCTTAGCTTAAATTCTTAAAATGCTATGGACTTTTCTGTCTTTATTCTCTTCATTCTGCTGGTGGAACTGAGAATTCTCATTGATCAGTGTTTTTATTCTAATGTGGCTCCCAGAAGGTGACCTTCTGCTAGAGAGAAAGGGACTAAGGATGATGAAACTTGCCCAAATTTGAGCATAGGAGAAGAAAAGTGTAAGATTTGAGTTGCAGAGAGGTCATAATAAAGAGGAGGAATGATACAAAATAAGGTCATTGGAACATGGGTGGCTCAGTCGTTTAAGCATCTGCTCTTGATTTCCGCTCAGGTCATGATCTCAGGGTTCTGAGATGGAGCTCCACATCAGGCTCTGTGCTGGGTGTGAAGCCTGCTTAAGATACTGCCCCTCACCCCCCTATTCCCCAACCTGCTCTCTTAAAAAAAAAAAGATGAAAAAAAAAAAAAAAAGAAAGGTCATTAGGAGGGGGTTCTTTGAACATGCAACTTCTCTTAGAAGTGCAGTGGAAAATTCTCAGCCCTGTGATGACACTTTGGCATGGCAGAATTCTGGGCCAGAAGAGGTTTTCTGATGCCCCCGAGATAGTTTTCCCACTTCCATTAGTTCAAAGTCGTAAACAGGACTGGCTGGATCTAAGTATAGTATCCCTGAGTGGTGAGTTACACCATCTGCTAATAAAAAGTTTTACTCTTTGACATGTTCTGCTAAGTTTTTATTGTGGGTTGTGAATGTTTAATGTCCTCCTAAGGGCTTTTAGGAGAATATGTTTTCACAGCACATGTGGTGCCATTATACTGTGAACCAAACTAATGGGTTTTAATTATGCCAAGGCTGTGGATCCTGGAGCTGCTGACAAATTCATAATGTGTTTTAAATTGCTATGATGGAAAGCACAAACCAAAAATTTAACCTGGAATAATGTTTTGAAAATAATTTCCTTTGTGGAGATGCCACCTATCATTTTTATTTCTCAAGTTGAAGAATAGTTGACTCATGCAGCATTCTCATCCGCATGGCAGAGAAGAGAAAGAAGGGCTGCTCTTGACTTTGGGAGGCTGATTGTAGGCCAGGGTTTTCACTTCCTTTCTGTCTGATTTGAACAAATCATCTGACATGAAGCACTTCATTAAGCCTTAGCTACATTCGTAAGAGCTATAATAGAGGGGCTTACTGGGGATTATTCACAGAATCCAATAAGATGCTACCTGGACAAACAATGAAAATTTGAGCAAGCTCTTACCTATTGTTCTGAGGAAGGGGGTTTAAGCCATAACTAACAGAGCCACTAGGAGTCTCTGCCTGGGTGGGAATCTGGTTATTTTTGTTAATTTTTCCCCCTTCTGATTGCTATTCTAGCTCTCCCATTTTCTGTATTCCCTTAGTCTGTTACGCATAGCTGTTGGGAGGTGAGCTGGACTCTGTTTGCTTCCAAGCTGATGTGTAGGTGTATGTAATTTTGGTATTTCTCTGATGTCTTCGTTCTAAAAATTGCAGAGACCAAACATCACCCTTGTCGCTAGCATACTGAGTAAAGCTCTGCTCCACTGCAGACTTGTCAGGGGTTGTGTACGTTCACTGACTGTCGTGAGTTGCGGGCAACACACAAAGCAGAGATCTTTGATGCTGACTTAGGCGACGTGCTTCTATCCTGATTTTCCTGCTAGCGCCTCTACAGTTTGTCATTAGATGGTTATAATGATGGGATTCGTTGGTGCCAGTGGGGATATATGTGACTTCTCCACTTTTGAATAAAATAGTTATGGACCCGCTGTAGAGCCCCATCCTTACTCCCTCACTGCTGAGAGGACATCAGGGAGTCATGAAGTCTGT
>NW_023254222.1:0-4388 GCF_002007445.2 Ailuropoda melanoleuca | reverse complement strand
TTGTGTTCACATAAAAAAAGAGTCAGTGTCGGAGTCCTTCTAGGGTGAAGGCGATGCTTCCTGGATACCCATGTGTAAGCGCCACGATCATAGCAGTGCCGACATTCCTGTACAGTCTATCATGTTCCAAACAGTTGTGCATATTCAATACATTCTCACCCCATGTATTAGGCAAAGCGGAGACTTTGTTCCCACCTCAGTNTGTATTAGGCAAAGCGGAGACTTTGTTCCCACCTCAGTGTTGAATGTTGAACACACAGTCACTTTTCCTAAGCAGAGTGAGTCTAAGAGTCTCATGTCCGGTTAGAGCAGATAAGGGAGGCTGGGAGGTGTCAGGCGACAGGAACATGCTGGCTCCTGCGGCCCACGTGAGGACAAACTCTGACATCAGAGCCTGCCCTGTGGTCATGTTGGATGGTGGCACGCTCCCACAGAGACCTCAATGCACGTTCATCTTCGTATGTAGACATACACACATACGTGACAGTTAAGTACACACGACCCCATCTCGCTAGAGAGAGTGGTTTCGTCTCTCTGAGCTCTGCTCTTCCAGCAAGCAGGGTCGGCAAATGTGAATTCATGGAGAGACTGGCACAGAGAAGAAGGGCGGCATGTGCTCCTGGACCGTTAGATGACACCGAAAGCCATCGTCAGATGAGCCCTATCTTCACAATGACGTGAATGTGCTGGGGGAGGGAGGGCGGCCAGCGTTGCAGAAAACCAGAGCTTTCATCCAGCTTTAAGGTAAGCCTTGGCCCCACCCCGGTGCTCAGCCTCAGTAACTGGGCTCTGGAGACCTCTCCCTCCCCCGTCCCCAGGGACTGAAGCTCAGCTCACCCCTGACGGCACGACTTTCCCTTCCCATACCCACGTCCTTAAGGTGCACCCACTTCCCAGCTCCACGTCTGCCCAATTTGTCTAGAAATTGCCCTTTGGTTTCTTCATATGACTTGAGAAACACAACATCAGGAGCCCGTGTTCATGCAGGCAGTACGGTGACCATAGGGGGAGAGAGGGAAAGACTGGGGGTGCGAGGGGGGTGGAAACGGCGCTGCGGCAGGGTGAGAGCCTCTAGAATGCAGAGGAGCACCACAGTCCTGAGCAGGGCCAGGAAGGGGCAGATGGAAGCGGTGGACCACCAGCCAAGGCCCTGGCCTGGAAATGGAGCCGCAAATGGCACCTTCGGGAAAGGTGGCCCAGCCTCCCCCACAGGACGGTGCCTGAGAAACACCCGTGGTTTGTGGCCAGTCCTTGTCTCTCTCTTCAAGTACAGGGATGGCGAAGCAAAAGCAAGAGAATTGACCGGGTGGGTCTCACTGCACACACTGCGGCAAACCGTGCATAGAATGCAAGCGAAATACAGACAAGCACGCTGTGTCTGTGGACATGCTGCCTCAGCACGGGGCCACGCTACTGGGCCAAGGCAACTCCCACCTCCCCATGCCGGTGGGGTGCTGTTTCCTTCTGTTCCCCCTCTCATCCCCCACCCCAACACCGTGGCCCAGGGTTCGAGGGCTCAGCCCCAGCTCTGCGCACTGCCACTTACGGTCACCTCCCAGGTGGAAAGGCTTCTGCTCCAAATGGCCCCCGCACTAAGCCTGTGAGGCTCCCAGCTCTTCTCTCTAGTCCCCAGAGGCCCCGCAGTCCCACATGGCGGAGGGGACCACAGGAACAGAGACCCGCTCCAGCAGTGCTCCCGTGCTCCACGGTGCTCTGTGTCACAAGTTGTTTCCTTGTTACATTCAAAGGCATAGAGAAAGTTGGCATTTCCCAGGATCCTACCAAAAGGAAGGAAAAGCTAGCGATTGTCTTCTTAACCACAGCAATAGGCAAATCAGAGAATTCACTAAAACTGCACTGAGGCCCGAATTATCATTTGTGAGAGACTGGTATTCCATCTGACCACAGCAAACAGTACCTGGATCATCTTCCAGTGTTTATTTGCAGGGCTGGGCCAAGATCTAGAAAATACCTAGATGAAAACAGATCCATCCGAACATGGCATTTTCCACTGATCTAATGGCTCGTTTGTATTTGATCCACTGACTCCTGTTTAGGGGACAAGCAGAGAATTCCGAGTAACAAGGTCTCTTGTCTTTCAGAGTGGTTATAGGATTTCCAGATGGCATACTGGAGGGTATGACAAATGGAGGCAGGCCTGGAAATGAGATAAAACAAGGGTGCTTGAAGGCCAAAATTAGACGCCGCACAGCAAGGTTTGACTTAATAGCAGTGCCGAAAACAAAACAACCCCTTGTGACCATGCCGGTTTGAGAAAACAGCCAGGTCACAGGACCCATTCCTGCGAGCCCTGGAGCAATCAACAGCTGGAAATGTGCTAGAAACCTGGGAGGGAGCAACCTGGTGACATTGAAAGTCCAGCTCAAAGGAGGCGGGGAAGCCCCCCCCCACCCGCCCTTCACCCACGCTGCGCACCCAGCTGCAGACCTGGGAGGTCCGAAGGGGCCTGGGCTGGGTGGGAGAGTCGCCTTGATGCAGCAACATCTCTGTCCAGGGCAAACGTCCCCTTGTCCAACCAGCCCAAGTCCTCGACCTCCCCTCAGCCCCTCAGAGAGGCTGCATACATAGTACGGGGGGTTGGGGGGGAGCAGAGAGCTATGTGCTCAGATCCCAGGGCCCCACTTTCTAGCTGTGACACGGACAAAGGCTCTCCATCCTTCTGAGTCTGACATCCTCATCTGTGAGGGGGACAGTGACAGCCACCTTACAGAGGACCCGGAACAGCCTAGCACTTGTCCTCTCCCATCCGGTTGTTGTCACATCTCCTAGCCTGTCTCAGGGACCCTGCCAGCCTGGGGCACTGAAGGCAGGTCTGGGCCTCATTCTTCTGACTCCCCTTGTGCCCAGCGTGGCTGAGGTAAGTGTCCTCCGAGAATCTCTTTCTGCCTACACTGAGGCCTCAATCCCCCTCATAAAGCTCCAGAGGCCACTCCCTGCAGCTCAAGAATGTTCCGCAGGAACCACCTCCCACCCTCTGCTTCAAACCTCTGACATCAGTCTCTAGCCACATGTCACATCTCACGTGGCCTCCTTCCTTCCCCTCCAACCTTCCCTTCTTTCCTCTTTGTGCATTTATCTTCTTTTCTTTTTTCCCTCCTTCATTTCTTCTCCCCTCCCTCTCTCCTCCCTCCCTCTCTGTCCCTCTTCCTTCCACCCTCCCCATCTCCCTTTGCCTTGCTTCTCCACTGATGACTCTTTGCATGGCCTTCCAAACTTTGATTTCACTGGACTCCCAAAGACACTGCCCATTGTCTCATCCCCCTCACTCCCAAACTTTTCACTCAGGCCCTGGGAAGTCATGGCCTCGACAGGTTCTGCTCCCTTACCTCCTAGACACTATCACACAGTTGGCAACAGTAGTGGACATTCGATTTACAAAAGTAAAGTGGGGGGAGGCATGTTTATTCTCTCCAGTGAGACCCTCAACATCTTCCTGCTCCAAGCCTGGCTCGCCAGCCCTCCCTTCAATCCTGTGGGCAAATGCATTCCCTCCTGTTTAAGTTACTAGGATAGGTCCCTGTTGCTTCCAGCCAAAGAACTTGCCCTGCAAGAGCGAGGGCGGGCAAGGCACCCAGGACACCAGTGGCTGGACAGCCTTGTCTGAGTCTATTCCAGTTGTAGCAGTGAGAACACTTACTGCCCAACCCAAGGCAGGAGCAGTGTGTGTGCAGAGAAGGGGATGGATTAAAAAGCCATTAAGCAGGCGAGGACCCTGGAATCAGGTGGAGGATGAGCCCACCCCCAGGCTCTTGGTCAGGGTGCTGGATGGAAGGTGGGGCTCTTGCCAAGTTAGCAGGTAAGGGAGGGGGAGGTGGTAGGACCTGCTTCAGGAGCAGGGACTGCTCTGCCTGTAGAGCCCCCACGCAAGGAACCTCATGAGCAAGGGTTTGTATGGCTCTGATAGTCACCCCAAGAACAGATTATTTGCCAAGGCTGTTGAGGAGATATTCCTGCCTGGGCTCCCAGTGCAGCACAGGTGCCTGGCGGGGCACTTTGGTGCTGAGGTTGGACAAGGAGCCAGAGTGAGATGGCAGAAACCCTGGAGGAGAAGCCTGAAGGCCTGGCCTCAAGTCAGGATCCCCACCACTCTGTGGCCTCAAAGGCAAGCCATTTCCTGCTTCTGAGCATCAGTCTGGCTATCTGTAGAATGGGGAGAGAAAGGTTCCTCACCCTCCCCGCAGGGAGACTGATGAATGTGGGAGGGTCTGTGGTCTATGGGAGTAGAGTCAGGTCATGGGCAAGGAGCAGCAGCTTTAGACCAGGGCTGGGGCTACAGGGAGGAAGAGGAGAAAGCTATGGGCCTGACCACACAGTGCCGTCATACCGTTTTACTGCGTCTGGCCTACCTGGAGTCATGTAGCACGGAA
>NW_023254221.1:0-16622 GCF_002007445.2 Ailuropoda melanoleuca | reverse complement strand
CTTCCTTCCTTCCTTCCTTTTTCTCTCCAATTTTTTTTATTGTGGTAAAATATATAAACATTAAACTTACTATCTTAACCATTTTTAAATGTACAGTTCAGTGGTACCAAGTACATTCAAATTGGTGTGCTATCATCACCACTATCCATCTGTAGAACTCTTTTTACTTTGCGAAATGGAAACTCTATACCTATTAGACAATAACTCCCCATTCACTCCTCCCCCTAGCCCCTGGTAGCCACCATCTACTTTTTGTCTCTGTGATTTTGTCTTCTTGGAAATACTTCATATGAATGGATTCACACACTTTTTTTGTCTTTCTAGGACTGAACTGTTTCACTTAGCATGATGTTCTCAAAATCCATGTTGTTGCATGTGTCCGCATTCCCTTCCTTTTTAAGGCTGAGAAATAGTAATATCACATTTTGTTTATCCATTCATTTGTCGATGCACACTTGGATTGCCTCCACATTTTAGCTGCTGTGAATAATGCCATAAACATAAGTGTGCAAACAGGTGTATCTCTTTGAGACCCTCTCCTTCATTTTGCACATTGAAATCCTTCTCATTCAGCCAAGCCTAACTGAAGTAGCACCGTCTGCATGAAAGCACTCCGACTCTACCTGGAAAGAACGGCTTCCTCCTCTGCTCTTCTACAGTTCTTGTCTTTTATTACCGTATTTACTCTTACCTTATTGTCTCTTAAATAATTATTTGTACGTAAACATCTAATTCCTCATAAAGCTGTAAGTTTACTGTGGTCTGGGACCCCACCATCCTATCTCAGTATTCCGTACATCACTCCCCACAATGCCCTGTAATGTTTATTAAGTGAATGACTATGTAGAGACAGAATTTATTTACAATTATACATGTATCATGAAGATAAATAGTAGTCAGAAGGGTAAGTTGAATACCTACAAATTCTTCCAATTTTGAAATTTGTCAAATTAACTAGGAAACCTTGTTAGTTGTATAGGAAAGCACACTGCTCTAGGAATTAAGAGACTTGCTTTTGTCTTGCTTCTGCCTTGGGTGGATCATGTCTCTTCTCTGGCTTAGTTTTCTCATAGTTGAGGTGAGAGGGTTGCCCTAGAACAGAATTCCTGAACCTTGATTTTTGCAATACCTGCCCAACCCTGTACTTTATTTGCTTAATAAGTTTCTTTAAATTAGTCCAAGTCTAACACTACCACCAAATTTAGCCTCATGATAAATGAGGATATCTGTGAAATTGTGGTTTCATTGTGTTAGTTATAATTTTTTCTAACAGAAATTAAAATAAATATAACTGTTAAAGTAAAAAGAAAATCTCTGTACCATTAAAATAACTTCCTATGCCAGCTGCAGCCTGCGGACCATGATTTGGGAGGTAATGGCCTAGACTCTCCCTGAGATCCCTTCCAACGATAATAGCTCTGTCTTCTCTGGGGAAGCCATGCCCCCTCGGAGCCATTTAGCAAAATGCATTCAATGAATCTTTAACTGGGAATGATTCAGCATTAGCCCCAGGGAATGAAATGTAACTTAATAAGCTTTCCAGCACCTCTAATGCCTGGGATTCCACCCTCTTTATGCCTCCCCTCTGAGTGGTGCTGTTTGCACATTCTGCCTTTTCTGTAGCCTCTGCTTTCCTGCAGGGCCTTGTCTGGGTTTGCCTGACCAGATCTCCCCTCTGAGGGCTGTTTATGTTTGCACACTCGGCTTGTCCTGTGGATTTGTCTAACTAAATTCCCCTTTGAGGGCTGTATATTTTGGCACAGTCTGGCTCTCTAAGGGATTCTTTTGTCCATTAACACCTCTTGTCTTGCAGTTATACCAAAGTCTCTGCTGCTCTTGCCTCAAGCAAGTCCATACTATTCTATTCTTAACGATTCTTCTGTGTATTTCCATTTATTTTCTATACTTTCTACAGTGACCATGTATAATGTTTATAATAAAGAACTATAAATTTTAGTTTCTTAAAATGTGAAGGGAGGGAAATGTGAAAGGGGACATCTGGTTGCAGATGATGTAATAAAGGCTTTTTAACTTTATTCTCCTCCTTCAAAACCCAGTGACAAAAACAAAAAGAATGAAACAACATTAAGAAAAAGGTCCATTATCATGGAAATAACCATAATATACCATAGTTAGCACCATACACCATAATTAGCATCCTTACCAAATGTTAGGCCTGTTTGTTTTAGGTAAAAAAAGTCAGTCTTAAAAGTGTACTCTTGTTGGCACTAAGAAATCTAAGGGCATAGGTGGGCCACCAGAGAAATGGAGAGTGTTCCTAGTAGAGACTTAGCTCCATACTACAGAAAAGACTGAGTTGAACAAGAAGCCATGTTGACTTCCCACTTTTGTTTATCACATACGTTTCTAGGAAAAGAGAGTGGTATTGATAAAAGGAAAGCTGAGGTCACCAGATAGTAGCAGAGTCTAAAAGAAATTTACTGTGAGCTACACTGACCCTTGGAATGCAGAGAACAGAGGAAGGAGTATATATAGTTCCAGAGCAAAAGGAATACGAACGTGGTGGAAGGAGGTATGAACAACAAATCCCAACAGAAATAGTAGGTCACCTCTATAAACATACTTCTTTAGCAAATAGATGGCTCTAATCAAAGATGGGTAATAATCAGAATAGGAGAAATAAAATTGTAATTATTTGCTGACAATATTATTGTGTATGTAGAAAACCCACAAGCATCTACAAACTATTAGAATTAAGTGAAATTAGCAAGATCACTGGTTATAAGGTCAACATATAAAATCAATTTGATCGCTATATACTAGCAACAACTACATAGAAAATAAAACTTAGAAAAAAGACAGAGCTTCAACAGATATCAAATATATCTAAAAAAAAGTGGGTAAGACCTAACCTCTAGGCTGAAAACCACAAAACATTATTGAGAGGAACTAAGAAGTTTAAATAAATGAAGAGAGTTAGCAAATTCCTGGAATGGAAAACTTACTGTTGTAAAGACGTTAATTCTCTCTAAATTAAAGTAAAGATTTAATGCAATCTCTATCAAAATTTCAGGGGTTCTTCTGCAGAAATTAACAAGCTAGTTCTACAATTCATGTGGAAATGTAAAAGACCAAAAATATCCAATGTAATTTTGAAGAAGAAACTAAAGATGGAAGAGACCGATACCACCAGATAATGGCGATTTATTATAAAGATAGAATAATTAAGACACTGAGGGTTTGGTGCAAAAATAGACAAACTAGCAAATGAAATGTAATATAGAATCCAGAAATACACCCTCACATCTATAAGAACTGTTTTATGACAAAGGCAACACTGCAGAGTATTGAGAAAAGGATGATCTTTTTCAATAAATGAAGTTGAGACAATTGGATATCCATATGGAAAAATGTTTATTGACCATACCTAATACTATACAGCAAAGCAATTCCAGATGGATTGCAGAGCTAAATATGAAAGATAAAACAATAAAGCTTCTAGAGAAAACATAAGAGAACACCTTTGTGACAGTGGAGTATGCAAATATTTCTTAAAACACAAGGAATGCTAATTATAAAGAGAAAATTGATAAATTGGACAATTAAGACCTTGTGTTTATCAAAAGCACCATTAACAGAGTGAAACGGCAGGTGACTGAATAGGAGAAGATATTCATAGTACATGTAACCAGAATATATAAAGAAAAGGATGGACAATCAATGGAAAAATGAGCCAATAACTTGAACAGGCACCTCATGAAAGAGATTATTTAAATGGCCATGAACAAAGGGAAAGGTGCCCAGCTTCATTATTCATCAGGGCAAATAAATCAAAACAACAATGCAGTACCACTACACATCCCAAGAATGCCTAAAATGGAAAAAAAAAATCAGTGTAGACAGTATTGTAGGGAAACCAGAACTTTCATATACTGCTGGTAGGAATGCAAATCTGTACAAACACTTCAGCAGTATCTACCAAACCTGAACATATACATATTTTATGATTCTGCTATTTTATTCCTAGGTATCCTCAGTAAAAATGGGCACACATGTTCACCGAAAGACAACTACTAGATTTCCCTAGCTGCACTGTGTGTTATAATTAAAATGCTAAAAACTGAATGTCCTCCAGCATAGAATGAACATATAAAATGTGTATATTGGCACAGTGGGATACTATATGGCAGTGAGAATAAATAATCTCATAACTACATCCAACAATATGGATGTTTCTCACAAACATAATGTTGAGTGAAAAAAACCTAGACATACAAAAAATTAAGTACTACATGATTGCATCTACAGAGTATAAAAGTGGCAAAATTATTCTGATATAGGAAGTCAAGAGTGGTTACTACTGAGACAATAAGGACTGGAAGGGAGCATATGGGTGGCGGGAGATGCTTCTGAATTGCTGGTGACATTCTGATAATTGATCAGAGTACTGGTTACATGAACATGTTCAGTTTGTGAAAATTCATTGAAAATTCACTTAGGATATGTGTACATTTCTGCATATATATTGTTTCGATAAAGGTTTTAAAGCCCTAAGTAATTTGTAATATTTCACAAAAGGGAAATCTCACCAAAAAACATGTATTTCTGACTTCTTCTGAAAACATTTCAAGACCTGTCCATGTTGTCTCACCTTCAAGAATCTACAGGAGCTGAGCCGAGGCTATACCGTCAGATAGGACACGCATTATTCCCTACTCATTGGTGCCCCATGTCTAGCCCCCATAGGCATCTGAGTTCATTCCTGGGAATAAAACCTATTTTGTCTATTGATTCTTTAGCTCAAGTCTGCGCCCTTAGGGTACAGCTTACTTTTTCCCCTGTATATTCCCTTCCTCTTTGCCTGCTCTCACACCCTATCACCAGTCTCCACTCCCATCTGATTGTAGCTCACTCAGCACATCTCCAGTCATATCTCCATGAAGCCTTCTCTCCTGCACTGTCACTTGCCTGAGTATGACTATCCTCACATCTCTCAAATCCTCCTTTCTCTCCCCTTATCCACACCTCTGTTCCATTAATTCATGCACTCAATGATCCAACAAATATTTATTGAATATGTATTATGAGCCAGACTTTATATCAGGGGCAGGTAAATTTGAGAGGCCTACCCTCTAATGAGAAGTAAAGACAACACATGACAGACATTATATGGGTAAAACATTATAGGTATCCTGTGAAGTCTGAGACTTTTTTTTTTTTTTTGAGTAGGCTTCATGCCCAGCATGGACCCCAAAGTGGAGCTTGAACTCATGACCCTGAGATCAACACCTGAGCTGAGATCAAGATTTAGACGCTTAATGGACTGAGCCACCTGGGCACTCCTGGAACTAATTCTGTCTGAGAAGGAGGGTGTGGGGCTTCTGGGTAGTCCTTGTGGAAGACATGGTTTGGAAGTTGGCAGTACTTTGGACATACAGAGAGTAAAGAAGGTAATTCCAGACAAAGGCTGAATTCTGGTTTCATTTGTGAGAGAGTAAATACTTCAGTGTGGCTGGATATACTGAAGGGGAGCAGTGGGAAGTGAGGATGGAGAATTAAGCTGGGGTCAGACCATGGAGGGTCTTGGATGCCTCACTAAGGGTTTTACTTTACAGGTAGTACGGACTATTGAAAGGTTTTGAAAAATGGAGCGCAGAGCTGGAGACAATCCCATTTCATCTATGCTCACCTAATCCCTTGGCCTCCCCTGCCCCCTTACGTTTGTCATTACTGTCAATCACATCCCCAAATCTCCCTGAAAATCTCCTCACTCAACTACCACAGCAGTCTAGGTACTGGGAGTGACGTCACAACTACTTCTTTCTCCCTGTTCCTTTGCTGGTGAGCTTGCAGTCTCCTTCAAGTGTGACTGCATGTGCCGCCTTCTTCTCCCAACCAGATCTGATATGGATAAAAAGTAGCTGGACAAAGGAGCAAAGCCACAGACGACTTGTCTTTGCCCTGAGATGTACCTCACAGGTGGCCCTGGGCCCTGTCCTCCCTTTGGGGTCTCCTGATAAAACCTGAGCAGCCTGAGACCAAAGCCTTGTCCCGTACCCATGAAGGCACCACCTTTCTCTCTGCCTCTTGGGCCTTTTCTTCTCCACTGAGTGCATTTTCTTGTTCTATCTCAGGAGGACTTTGCCTCCCTGATCCTTCCTATTGCAACTCCTTCACAGCTGAATAGACATTTACAATGTACAAAACACTTGATTCTATTCGAGTCTCACATACACCCTTCAAGAGAGAGACCGAAAAGGCAGCGATTAGATCTGACTTCAAATACACTGTTACTTTCTTATATATAATAGATACTCAAAAAATATTTGTAGTATGAATAGACAAATGACTCAATATACATATCAATCTCTCTTGAGGATTAAGTTTCTTATTTTTTATTTTATTTTCCTTTTTGTTATTTGGATGATTTGATTTATAAGAGGCTTGACATGGAACATCTAATTTTAAGATAGTTTTTCCTGCTCCAACTATCATCTAAGTGGTTCCTGGAGCCCTGGCTTTAAAACAAATCACTTTAAAAAAGATACATGTTCTTCAAAAGGCTACACAGAGTTACTATATGACCCAGCAATTCCACTCTTAGGTGCATACATATATGGAAAATATATATGCACACAAAAACTGGTGCATGATTATTCATAACTGCCAAAAAATGGATACAACCCAAATGCTTATCAACTGATGAGTGGATAAATGCAATGCTGTATATTCATGTAATAGTATATTATTTGGCAATAAAAAGAAATAAAATACTAATACATGTGACAATCTGGATGAACCTTGAAAACATTATGCTAAGTGAAACAAGCAATTAACAAAATACCATATGTTATATGATTCAATTTATATGAAATGCCCAGAATAGATAATTCTATTGAGACAGAAAGCAGATTAGTGGTTCCTCAGGGCTGGAGGGGCTGGGGGCAAACAGAGAGTGACTGCTAACGGTTGTGGGTATTGTTTTTGGGTGATGAAAATATTCTAAAAGTGAGTGTAGTGATGGTTGCACAATTCTGTGAAGGTACTAAAAACCACTGGATTGTATACTTTAACTGGGTCAAGTATTCAGCATGTAAATTATATCTAAGAAAACTGTTAAAAAAGATACATTTTCATTAAGCAAAACTTAGAAAATACATACAGAAGAAATAAATTACCTATTATTCTACTACCCAGAGCTAACCACCACTGACATTTCTGCTATACTTTCTTCTTCTCCTTTTTCTGTGTACACACACACATACACACACACCCCGCTAGGGTTGTTTTCTATATTCAAGTTAGTAGCCTGTGTATTTGGCTTAGTGTTGGTTGCAGGCATTTTCCACAGATACTAAGAGCAGGGGTTCCCAGGCAGGCAGAATTCCTGAGTCAGAATCTTGTTTCTGCTCTTGACTTACAGTGAGCTCTGGGCAAGCTCCTTAACCTAAGCGTTCACTTTCCTGAACTGAGAAATGAAAATGATGACACTTACCTTCCATGGATGTCATGAGGATTAAATGTGTAAAGTTCTGTAATGCTATTTTTCTTCATTCATTCCTCAGCAAGGACCAGTTTGTTTCCCTCAGTCGCAAGGCCTTCTGCTCTCACCAGTAGCCGGCTCAGATCAAACTAACCGGAGCTATTGCCCCCACCTCATTTTCACTCAAGTGTTCTCTCTTCCTGGGGAGCATGCATTAGAGCGGTGGAGAACACAGGCTCGGGATGCAAACCACCAGGGACAAACTGTGGTTCTGCCTTTCACTTGAGCAAGTTCCTTAACTTTCTGTGACTCCATTTTTCTCATCTGTAAATATGTCTAATAACAGTAGTAAGTTCATAGGAGTTTTTGAGGATGTGTTAATATCTATACAGTACCTGGTACATTGTTAACTATTCTTACAATATTCTTACCAAGTAGTAGACTACATTCTTATTTCAAACTTTTAGTTGTCAAGCATCTGTTCACTTGCAAGCCTGTGGTATCTCTTGTACGATCTAAAGCACGATGTCACTGGCTCCAAGCTCATAATGGCTCCGCTAGCCCGCAGCACAAAGCAATTTTTGTTTGGCGACTTGAGTAGTTAAGAACGTTGTTTCCATTAATTTTACTACCTACGTGCCTCCTGGGGGCAAGGCAAGGCAGTTTAGTTAAACCAAACCAAACAAAGCATTTTAGAGGTTTATAAATGAGTACTTATTTGCAGTTGTTCTAAATCACCCCAGCCAGATGGGCATGTTTTTAATATTTCCAAGGAAGAGATTTCACAAACTTTCTTAGTAACCTGTCTTAATGCTTCCAACCCATATTGAAAGTCTTGTGAACATCTTATGTCTGGGGCAACTCAACAGTTTGTTGTCTAAACAGATATCTTTAAGAGTATTAATAAATACCACAGAAACAAAGGAGGGCAATGCTGGGCAAAGTGCTGGGATGTACAGTCACCCCACGAATAGCAATAAGTTATGAGTGCTGTTTTGAGAGCTGGCCACATTATTTTACTTAGTACTCAGTGGAGAAGAACGGCTGGTTCTCATGGTCTATGTAACAACCTTATATCCTTAAGCTTTTACTTTTTTGTCAATGCATGGAATGGAAAACAGGGAGCAGAAGTCCAAACAGGCGAACCCGCAGAACTTTTTCCTTGCCCTCTTCCCACTCTGTGATGACGATGATGATACTTATAGAGCACTTAATACGTAACAGGCACTCTTGTGAGTGCCTTACGTGCATCATTTTACCTAATCTTCACAAAATTTATCTCACTATCCTTGTTTGGCAGATGAGGAAATGGGTCACAGAGAGAAGGAGCATCTTGCCCACAGGTATATAGCCAGGATCTGCCCCTAATAGGAGTCCAGAGGCTGGGTTTTTAACCAAGACACTGAGCTCTAGGCCTTCTGCAAGACCATGGCAGGTCAAAACCTTGTCGTTCAGTGCCCTGCCCTGACTGGCTATGTCAGTCCAGTGCATGGATTCAGTTTTCTGCTTCCTGAGTTGGGATACAGAATGGTCTGAGCTAGAGGCTCTTCCATGGAAGGGAGGTGACAGAAGGTCAAATTCAGCCCAATAAAGGAGATCTTTCTCCTCATTACCATCATCTTACATTAGACTTAGCCGCCCGAGGAAGTAGTGAGCTCTACGCGACAAAATGTACTCAAACGGGTAGGTGGTTTGCTTCTGGGGGAGGTCACATGAGGACCTGTCATTTACAAACATCTCTTGGGGAGCTTGTGAAATGTAGATTGTCAGGTCATGTCCCCAAAACGATGATTCCCAAGTATCAAGTTTCCTGACTCTGACACAGGTAGCCCATGCCCCACTGCTGTAAAGGGATTCCTGTTTGGCGTGTGAGGCAAGATGACGTGGAAGGCAGGGGTGAAGGGATAGAGAAAGGGCTGACACACATCCCTTCTGAGCTGAACCATATGGTTTGGGTGAACTTTACTCTTTTAGTCTCTCTAATATTAATCTTCTTTTTGGATGTTTATCCTTGGTTTCCTGACAGAGAATGCTTGAGTGACATATGAGGTGAGAGATCTGGGGTATAATAATACCATGTCATGGAAACACTCATAAAGCCATGACCCTATGGCATATGAATTCTACGTGGGGTTTGCACAGGTATTAAAATGTTCTGTGGTTGGCTTTTGGAAGCCTGTTCTATCCTGACACCAGGATTTCTAAGCTGGCCTGGAGGGAAGCAGGCCTGCAGCTTCCTGGTGTTTGGAGCAGATGGGGAAAGAGTCTGAAATATTCCTTGTCATCACCTCCAGCTGACAGACCACAGGCAAAGGAGGCAACAGGGAGAAGTCAGACCAGTTGATCTGGGAGAAAAGAGAAATCAATGGTGATGCCTTGTGAATGTTTCCTTCTTTGTGTTCCTCTCCAAATGGATGGGGTGTGTCTGTGTGTGTGTGCTTGTGCATGTGTGTGAGTGTGTCTGTGTGTGTGTACCAACTGCATAGCACTTGTCTCTGGCTGGAGACAGTAATAAATCAGGGGCTCCAAAACCACCACTAGCCACCTCCTGCAGGCCCTGTCAAAGAAACAGGCCTTGTTGAGAACAGCTGAACCGGCAGGATCCCCAGTACTGTGGCCCCACCGCATGGGATGAAAATCACACATCTGGGATCAAGCATGCCAGATGTGCAAAGGGCTAACACAGAAAAGACACTGCTGGGAAGACCACATCGCTTTCAAAAACATTAGTAAAGGGTTCAAAAATTTTTATAACCTTAGTCACCATAGTGCTTTTATCAGACTTGAGTAGTGAACTTTCTTATACCCTGGTTCTTTGTCCTAGGGTGTCAGGAGGGATCCAGAAGGACGCTGAACCCCCCGAGGCAGTGACAGTATAGATCTAGAAGCTAAATGAGTCCTGGTTGGAGTCCTGGGTTTGGAATCAGTTCTAGCAGTTACCAGGCAAATGATCCTGAGCAAGCAATTTTAACTCTATGAGGTTACGTTTGTTAATCTCCGAAAGAACAGGGATAGCCCTATCTACCCATTAGGGCTGGCGTGGGGATGAAGTGATCTCTGTGAGACACCACAGGAAAGTCCCTAGCTCGGGGTCTGGCACTAAGCAGCTGCAGGGCAGAAAGGGGGAGATGAGCATGCCCCGCTGCTCCAGGAAGGGTGGGTAGAAACGGGGAAATTATTTCCTGCTCAGCCAAGCCCCAGAAGGTCTGTGGGGACAGAGCAGTTGCCTGATTGTCCTGTGAGGTCCTCACATTCGTGGGGCTGCTGGGAGAAATGCTGCCTTGTGATCTGCTCTACAACACTGACCCTGGTTGGCTTCTCCTTGCCTCGGGCCCAACTGCTCCCTCTCCATCCCTTGAGGTTCTCATACATATCCTTCCTTTCTGGGCTCCAGGACATTTCCTCTCATCTCCATCCCCACAGCCTAGCCACATCAGGATGTTTTTCTGTGGAGTAGCAGGGACATGGGACTGGAAGATTAATGAGAGTCATTCAAGGTTCCTACCCAGCTAGGAAAGTCAAGAGAGTTCCTGACAGCCAGAGCCTCCATTCTCATTGTGTTTGCAAGTTTTAAATTAAAAATAGGTCAGACTATTGCCAATGGGTCTGGATGGGGTTTCTTTTTGGGGTGATGAAAATGTTCTAAAATTAGAGAGTGGTGACGTTTGCACAACTCTGTGAATACATTAAAAACCACTGAATTGTATACTTTGAAAGGGCAAATTTTACGGTATGTGAGTTATATCTCATAAAGCTGTTATAAATAAAATAAGTCAGACTAGTTAGCTTTCCATTCTTCTGTCCTTCCCTAGTTTTAATTGAAATATAAATTATAATTTAATTATAAATTTAAATTACACATTTAAATTATGAAGTACAAATTTAATTAAACTATAAAGAGCCATAACACATCACATAGCATTTTGAACCAAGATGAAACACTACCTCTATTCCTGCAGATCTACATTCCTTCATATTCTCTCTCCTCCTCCTCAAGTACCATTGTACCGTCAAAATTCAATTAATCTTTCCAGATTTATCCCATGAAGTCTTTCCTGGTCTCCACAGCAAGTGTCCTGTCTCTAATCTTATCAAACCTGTGCTTTGTTATACCTGTCTGTTCTGCACGGAACCAGGCTTCAGGGTGTGGAGATGAGAGGGTGAAGGAGGATATTAACAGGACTACGTAGGGGGACTCATCCACCCAGGAGTCTTTCCCATTCATCTCTTCCAGGATAGCTTCTCAGTCTCTGACTCAGACCAGGGCTGATGCCCAGACCTTCCTGCCTTCTGGACCCTCCTACTCCACTGACCCCCAAAGCACTGCTGCAAAAGAACTTCCTGATACACCATTTCTGTTTACTTTCCTCTCCTAATTAAGGACCCAACATGATCCCAACTGCTTATTGAGTCCACCTAAGTGCTAAGAGGTCCTCTCTGGACCAGCTGTTTTATATCTCACTGGCATCTCCCGCCACTTCTCAACATGCCCACTTGCTGTCTCTGCAAGGGTTCTTCCTGGCTGATGGAATCCTCGTCCCTGTCCCTCACCACCACCCAAAGCCAGATCTGAATATTCCTTATCCTTGAAGGAATTCTTCCCCTAAGTAGCCTTATTCCACACTTCCTGATCTTTCTTTGTTCAGCTTATGGTCCATGATTCTGCCCTTACTGGCAATATCTACATGGCATGGCTTCCATTGTTTTTATGGCCTCGCCACATAGTTTGATACACTGTACTCAGCGGGTACTTAAATGAATGTCTGCTAATGTGAATTTCCTTCTTCTTTTTTAAGATTTTATTTATTTATCTGAGAGAGGGAGTGAGGGGAGGGGCAGAGGGAGAGGGACAAGCAGATGCAGAGCTAAGTGAGGAGTCTGACGCAGGGTTTCATCTCACCACCTCGAGATCATGACCTGAGCTAAAATCAAGAGTAGGACGTTTAACCAATTGAACCACCCATGTACCCCTGTTTTGTTTTTAATAATAAATTATTAATTAACTGATTAATTAACTCTTAATTGTCTTTGTGTTAGGCACTGGGGAACCCACTCTTCCTCCCCTCCCCCCACCAGACCTGGCCATTGGAATAGGAAAACCGGCAGTTAGTGGTGACCTGGTGGTTGGATTCATTGTTTTATCTGCTCAGCCCTTATCTACCGATTCCCTTAACTTTTCATGAAATGCAGAGACATCAGATGGTTACCATAGAAGCAGCCCTTTGTACAACGTGACCCTATGGCCACAGATAGGGGTGGGGGTCCAGGGTGGACCACTAACCGGGATAGGTCAACTGGAGCCCCTTCTTTCAAACTGCACCTTGCATCTTCTGACTCTAAGTTTGAGGCTTGAAATAAATCCTGCCCAATTTGGAGAATATTATTCCTTTCCAGATTCTGTTTTCAACTGTATAGTGTTAATTATTGTATGTTTAAAGTTCTTAGTACTGTACAATGTAAAATCCCAAGAGTATAAATCTAATGAAATATGCTTGAATATGTTGTGGTCTCGCTGAGGGCAGTGGGATTGTATAACTTTCTTTTAAAAATATATTTCAGGCAAATAAAGGCATTAAGTTATACCAGTACAATGGAAGATTTATTATCTAAACTTGGAAAAGTCAGGAAATTCCAGAGTCAGATTCCAGGAGAGATATTTCTAGAAAAGAAAGTAGAAAAGACCTAACGCACGTCAGTGCTTGGTTCATTTGCTGCCTGGTACAATAATCCTGTGGATTAAGCACAGGGATCATGTTGCATAGACTCAAGCCCTGTACCTTGTACAAAAGAGACCAATATTTAATGAATGACTGTTGAGTAGGTTTCAAAGGAGTAAAATAATTTCACATTTTTACAAGCATTTATCCTGAGATAACTAAGAAAACTACATTATCTCTGTTACAAAGGGAGAAGTGGAGGAAGGGAAAAATGTGGTAACTGACTTGTGTACCCTAACATGTCCATAGTAGACCTAGGAATGAATTCAAGATTTACTTACTGCAGAAATTACACTCCAATTCTGACGCATGAACTACTGACTTATTTCATGAGATGAAGAAATTGCAAGCAGAATCGAGGACATTCAGGGGTGCCTAGGTGGTGCAGTTGGTTAAGCATCCGACTCTTGGTTTGGCTCAGGCTGTGACTCAGGGTCCTGAGATCAAGCCCTGAGTCAGGCTCCATGCTCAGCTTGGAGTCTGCTTAAGACTCTCTCTCTGCCTCTCTTTCTCTCTCCCTCTGCCCCTCCTTCCTTGTCCATGCACTCTCTCACTCTCATATAAATAAATAAATCTTAAAAAAAAAAAGAATCGAGGACATTGAAAGATGCCTTCAAAAACAAAGTTCCCTAAAATCTCCCACAAGATAATAGCTAGGCAATGGAGGGTCTTTGGGTGCACCTGATTCATTTCAGGCATTGGCACTTAGGCCAGGCTTATTTTCATAGTTGTCCAACTCATAAGTATTTTGGTCTGTCTACTCTAGACTCCAAGTCCTAGAGTTCTAATCCAGAAGAAGAGAATTCCTTTAACTCCTTTTCTGTTCTTACCTGGCCATACTTCTAATTTCAAAACAAACTGCTTTCCAAATATAATATCACCCTTCCACTGAGGCAAGATGTTGTAGTTGATTTATTTTTTGTCTAGAGATAGCATCTCTGTGTTCCAGAGGTCAGTTTTATTTGTTCTATGAACATATAACCATATCTCAATGTGCCTCGCTCTGCTTTGGCCACTACTATAATTTTCTCTCCTTCTTAATCTGATCCACACATGCATAAGTGCATTAAGGATGACTGAGGTTGGGTTTCTTCCTTCTGAAGGTACTTTGTTAACTATCACACCTGTCATTTGCATCCTGCAAACTGCATCCTCCCCATCTCTCCACTTTTCTGCTTTCTTGAGAATGAATTCACCTGCCATGACTAATGTAATCTGTAAGCAGCCTTCATGCTGATTCCACAGCTTTTAATTTCCTAACATTTCCCTGTAGACTCTTCCTAATATGCTCTTTAAAAAGAAAATCCCCTTCTTGGAGTTCGTTGGAGGCTTCCCATGGCCTCCTGCATGAACCCCCCGCAGGAACTCAGATGCCTTAGATGGTACATGGCCGCGCTCAGGCATGACCTGCACTGACAAAGTAGAGAGTTCTAAGAATGCGTTTCTACCAACATGCACTAGGAACCAGCTGTGTGCTAAGTACCCTGCTTCGGGTGGCGAACAAGACAGAGATGAAGTGACTAAAGCCTCTGACCTCAAAGAGCCCTCAGGTCCTTGAGAGTCCTCAAGGCTAAAATACATAGAAGACAGCCTGATGTAGTAGAAAGGACACTGACTTTGGGGCAGCAGATCTGCATGACCTTGGGCCAGTTACTTAAGTTTAAGGTCATGGCTGAAACCTAACAACACTTTAACTGCTGAAGAGAATAGGCTTGCCACAGAGTATGCCACCTGCGTAGATGAGGAGCTGAGGTTAAAACCCACCAGCACTATTAGGTAGTCCCCGGAGGCTGCTTCTGATTTAATTAGTCCTGATGAAGCATACCTAATGAGATTACTACCATATTTCTTTCTCTTTTACACAGCTTTATTGAGATATAGTTCACGTACCATACAATTAATTGATTAATGTGTACAATTCAATGGCTTTTAGGATATTCACAGTGTTGTGCATCCATCACCACAATCAATTTTAGAATATTTTTTAAAAAGAAACCTGTGCCCCTCAGCCATCACTCCTCAACACTGCTCTCCCCCCACCCCTGTCCCCAGCCCAGGAGACCACTTATCTACTTTCTGTCTCTATAGATTTGCCTATTTAGGGATATCTCATATAAATGGAATCATACAATATGTGGTCCTTTGTGACCAGCTTTTTTCATTTCGCACTACTGTATTTCCTGAAGACAGAGGCATCCTTAATGTTTGTCAGAAGGGGAGCTGCTAAATAAAGCGGAGTGCAGCCATGCTGTGGATTATTGCAGCACTTCAAAAAAAGTAGGTAAATCGGGGCACCGGGGTGGTTCAGTCAGTTAAACATCTGCCTTCGGCTCAGGTCATGATCCCGGGGTCCTGGGATTGAGCCCCGAGGTGTCCAGGCTCTCTGCTCAGTGGGGAGTCTGCTTTTTCCTCTCCCTCTGCCCCTTCCTCTGCTCATGCTCACTCTCCCCTACTCTATCTCAAATAAAAAAGTAAATAAATAAATAAATAAATAAATAAATAAAATCTTCTAAAAAATTAGGTAAATCTACATATGTTAATAAAGGTCTCCAACACATGCACACAAATATAAAATCTGGAAGAACGCACATTAAAATGATAAAAGTACAGACCTCAGGGAGAGAAGAATAAGACTGTGGATGGAATACATTAAGTTTTTTCAAGGATAATTTATTCATGTATTACTTTAAAATTAAAAATTAAAAAGAGAACATTAGACTTCAAGTTTCTGGTTCCACATGTAAGGTGCATGGAAGTAGCCACTCTGTCCTCTGTCTCTGTAAGAGAGTGGAGGACATGGTGCAAACCACCGCCCCCAAGATTGGAGACAGGTGAATATGACCCTAACAGGAGCAGAGACTCGGGAGCAGAAACTGTTGTGGGAAGAAGTGCCCTCTAGGGCAACCTGAACTTTAATGGACTCTGAGAGTTAAAAAATCCAGGGAGACCCAGTGATAGAGGGGTCCCACAATACTGTGAGAGTTACCTCCTGGAGCTCTATCAGGTTTCCACTGTAAATATCAGAGAAACATCTCCTTGGGCTTTTGGCAGGGGAAGGGGAGAAGGGACCATTTTAAAATACAACAGAGCACTGTTCTTCATAAGGCCTGCCCTCAGAGAAAACTAGTTAACTAGTGTCTAATCTGCTGGGGTTTTATTGGAACCTAACTGACTTGGGGAAGGAAAATATCCGACTACAGCCCACTCCAGCCATCCTGTCTCACTTAAAGGGGTTTTAAAGTAAAAAGGAGATGGGGCACCTGGGTGGCTCAGTTGGTTAAGCACTTGCCTTTGGCTCAGGTCATGATCCCAGGGTCCTGGGATCGAGTCCCTCATGGGGCTCCCTGCTCAGGGGGAGTCTGCTTCCCCCCTGACCCCTCTCCCCCCTGCTTGTGCTAGGGCTCTCTCTTTCTCTCTCTCTCAAAAATAAGTAAATAAGTTATTTAAAAAGAAAAAAAAAA
>NW_023254220.1:0-4464 GCF_002007445.2 Ailuropoda melanoleuca | reverse complement strand
ATCGGAATCCGGGGATGTACTGTATGGTGACTAACATAATATAATAAAAAATCATTAAAAAAAAAAGCAAATATCTATTGACAAGAATGGTTCCTCCAGTATGACTCAGAATAGAGAAAAATCTGAAAAAAGCCTGAATTACCAATAAAAGGGGCTTTGTTATGTAGTTTATTTGATGTCACTACGTTGGAATAATACTACTTAGTTATTTCAAAAATCACATTTAAATGGAAATTTATTCACGTGAGAAAATATCTTGCTGAAATGTTAAGAGACAATGAAAGATACAAAAGAATGCATATAGTACCTCCATTTTATGGTATATATGGATGCTATTTAGATGGTTAAGATCATGGATGAACTATTGATTTTTCTCTCACCTTTTTTAAAATTAAAAAGATTTTTGTACATTAAATAATGATTATTGGTGCAATCAGAAAAAGTGTATGTTAATAAGATAGTGATAAGATTTTTAAAAAAAATCTCCAGGGAAGGAGGGTGTAGCCTTTTTGAGAAATGAAAGCAAGTTTGAGAGAAAGCTGAAGGCCTGATAAAAAAAGGTACTAAAATCATGTTAGTGGGCAGGTAGGCTCAATACTGTAAATTATAAAAATTTCCCCTCCCCTCAAATTGATCTATAAATTCAATGCAAAGCCAATTAAATTCCAAGCATGTTTCTAAGCATGTGTACATGTAGAAATTAAGACGATGCTTCTCTAATTTCTGTGTGAAATGAGAAGATCCAAGAGTAAGTATTGCAGAGGGAAACAAACCCAAAGGTCTTACACTACTGGACAAGAAGGTTCGTTATAGAGCAGATGAAGGAATGTCGGTGCAAGAATAGACAAGTAGACTGATGGCACAGAAAGGAGAATCAGACACATACCCGTTCATAGGTGGTCACTTGATTACTGCTGTGCCGTGGGGAAGGGGGAAAGAACTGTGCTCATAAATGCTGCCGGGTCAAGTGGATATCCATATGAACAAAAACAAATTCTCACTCCTAATTCTCACTGCAAACCAAATTGAAGTCAGATGCACAGATGGTATGACAAAATAATAAAACTTCCAAGTTAAAATATAGAAGAACGTCTTTATGACTTTGAAGCAGGCCAAGATTTCCTAAATGCAATCCACTAAAAAGCACTAACCATAGAAAAGATCCATTAGACTGCATTATAATTTCAAATAACAGTTCACCGGGGTCCCCAGGTGGCTCAGTCCGTTAGCTTCAGCTCAGGTCATGGTCTCAGGACCTAGACCCGCATTAGGTTCCATGCCCAGCTGGGAGTCTGCTTGAGGATTTCTCTCCCTCTCCCTCTTCCTCTGCCCCTCTGCTCCCTCTCCCTCTCTCAAAAAAATAAATCAATCTTAAAGAAAAAAAGAATATCAGTTCATCAAAAGATATCACTAAGGCAGTGAAAAGACAGGTACAGAATGGGAGAAAATATTTGCAAAGCAGATATCCCAAAAGCATTCATATATAGAATATATATATGTGTGTATATATATGTACTTTCATATTTAAAGCTCACAGAAACAAAAGGAAGAAAGCACAATAGAAAAAAGTGAGCAAAAGACATGAAAAGACATTTTTCAAAAGGTGGTATTCAGATGACCATTCCTCGCAGGAATGGGTGCTCCACTTTGTAGGTGGTTAGGGAAATGCTAACTAGGAACAATTAAAATACCCTTTCCCGATTACATGAATGACTGAAATGCAAAAGGCCAGCAGTTCCAAGTGTTGGTGATACCGTGGCTCAGCCGGAAGTCCCCCCCTCCGGTGGGAGTGTCCGTCGGGTAAGTACGTTAGCGTCTGCTGGTGAGATCTAGTAAACCTGAGCAGGAGCTTTCTCCATGACCCAGAGCTTCCTTTTGTGAAAATACACCCAGAAGAAACGCACACAGATAGTCACCATCAAATACGTGCAAAAATGTGCAAGACAGAATTATTCGTGATAGGCCCACCCTGAAACCAACTCAGATGTACATGGAGAGTAGAAGGGATATATAAATCACGGTGTTTTCGTACAACACAAGTAAAACAATGTTCTATGCAATGAGGCAGGTGATTTTCAGAAACATAATAAATACTGAACAAAAGAAGCCAGTATCTAACTTTATTATTCCATGTATGTAAAGTTGAAAAAAAAAAAAACCCAAGAAAAAGTAATCCCTCTGTGATATATCAGGATAGGGGTTTATCCCTACCGTGACATGCCTGATAAGGGGCATGAAGATGTGGGTAATGGTTTATTTATTTATTTTTATTTGGCTGCTGGTTACATGGTATGTTCACTTCTTAAAAAAAAAATCAATGAGCTGAACACTTGTATATTGTTAAACTTTAAAAAAATGTATATTTTAAGAAAAATTGCTAAAGAAACCATTTGTGTGTTATATTCAGTAATCTGGTGGAAGGGTGAGTTAGAATACACTTTAAAAAACGAAAAAACATTATGAGGTGCCTGGGTGGCGCAGTCGTTAAGCGTCTGCCTTCAGCTCAGGGCGTGATCCCAGCGTTCTGGGATCGAGCCCCACATCAGGCTCCTCTGCTATGGGCCTGCTTCTTCCTCTCCCACTCCTCCTGCTTGTGTTCCCTCTCTCGCTGGCTGTCTCTCTCTCTGTCAAATAAATAAATAAAATCTTAAAAAAAAACAAAAAAACAGCATTAAAAGTAAACTTAGTTGCCAGAAAACCCCACCTGGCCTTCAGCTTCTGTGTGTGTGGAAGTCTTGAAACCCAGGCAGGACATAACATTCCAAACATGTTTCTTCTTCAAGTTTCCTGGGCTCTGATGTGGTTCTTCCAGTAAGTTCTTGATTTGGCTCCCTTTGGTAGCTGTCTGATCTTGGTGCTCCTGCCCTCGGCTTCCTGCCTGACGGCAGCTTGATTCAGTCACATGCGTGACCCCAGGTCCCCATCCCAATAGACTGGCTACATGTCTAGTCTATGGCTTCATAGCCTCAATTTTTGCCTCCTATCGGCACACTCTGGTAATTTAACAATCTGAGTTACTGAATTTCCTATTCAGATAAACCCTGAAATGATTAAAACTCTTTTCTTTTCAAAGATTTTATTTATTTATTTATTTGAGAGACACAGAGAAACTGAGAGCAAGCATGAATGGGGGGAGGAGCCATGGCAGAGGGAGAAGCAGACTCCCCGCTGAGCAGGGAGCCCCACGCCAGGACCCCCCCCCCCCNCCCCCGGGCCCCCCCCCCCCCGAGGTCATGACCTGAGCCGAAGACAGATGCTTCACCAACTGAGTCCCCAAGACACCCTGGAAATTAAAACTCTGAAAGAAGATTTATTTTGCAGACCATAGTTTCCTCTCCATCTGGCTTTTGTAAAGCTCCCAGAAGCAAAAAGCATCGAATCTCCATCACAGAAAAAAGACAGTAGGGCAAGAGTTGAAAATTGAAATGTCCAAAGAGGCCAGGCATTTGAAAAAAGATGAAATGTTTGTAAAAACTTGTTTCCTATTGAGGGCTAAACATATGCTCTCTTCCATTTTTTCCTAAAATTATGCAACTGTCGGTCTAAATTGGTGGAACAGAGAAATATGCATTTACTCTACACATGAAGGGGAGCCATGCAAATAAAATCATTGAGAGCAATGCCTCTTAGGGCAGACCTGCAATGTAGGAGAGCGTAGGGCTCGAGTCTTGTCTATGACGGACATTCTGTTCCACCTGTGTGATCCTTCGGAGAAATATGGACCTAGTGCAAGGTGAGATAGAACCTGTATTTTTACCACCGGATGTTTTCTCCTGCTTTATCAAAGATTAGTTGCCCAAAGACCCAAGGGTCCATTTCTGGGTTCTCTATTCTGTTCCATTGGTCTGTGTGTCTGTTTTTGTGGCAGTACCATCCTGTCTTTGTGATCACAGCTTTGTAGTACAGCTCGAAATCCGGCATTGTGATGCCCCCAGCTTTGTTTTTCCTTTTCAACAGTTCCTTGATGATTCAGGGCCTTTTCTGGTTCCATACAAATTTAAGGACTGTTTGTTCCAGTTCTGNGTTCCAGTTCTTTGAAAAATGTCATTGGTATTTTGATCCGGATAGCATTGAAAGTGTAGATTGCTCTGGGTAGCATGGACATTTTAACTATGTTAATTCTTCCGATCCATGAGCATGGAACGTTTTTCCATCTTTTTGTGTCTTCTTTAATGTCTTTCAAGAGTGATTTGTAGTTTCTAGAATATAGATCCTTTACGTCTCTGGTTAAGTTAATTCCAAGGTAACGTACGGTTTTTGGTGCTATTGTAAATGGCTGGATTCCCTAATTTCTCTTTCTTCAGTCTCATTATTTGTGTATAGAAATGCAACTTATTTTTGAGCATTGATTTTGTATCCCGCCACATTACTGAATTGCTCTATAACTTCTAAGAGTTTGGGGGTGGATTCTTTTGGGTTTTCCATATAAAGTATCATGTCATCTGTGAAGAGAGACAGTTTGAC
>NW_023254219.1:0-9510 GCF_002007445.2 Ailuropoda melanoleuca | reverse complement strand
GAGGAGATGGCCTGGCGGGGCTGAGAGGCTGCCAGGCCTCATGGTCTGCACACAGGTGGCCAGTGTCAGGCGGGCAGTGGTGTCTGCGGACCTCACTGCCCAAATGGGCAGGGCCGCCCATCACAAGTGAGCCTTTGTGGNTACCGCACCCTGAAGGGGAAGCTGTCACAGGCTAGGACTGAGACTCTAGGCAACGACCTGTCACCACTTCCCGGGGCCTGAGCTGACTGGCCCCGTACCCTCCACGCCCCAAGGCCTGACCTCAGTGTCCCCACCGGCACTGAAGGCGTCCTCCTGCTGTGGGAGCTGGCTGGGCCACCCGACTGCTCCTGGGAGTAGCCCTCCATCACAGTCTGGCCATTGGTGTATAGACACCCCAGCTTCCCTGTCCCTCAGGTGGGATCGCTCTGAGTGAGCCTTCTGGACCCTTGGGTTACGCCCCATCTCTCACAGGTGAGCTGGCTGACGAACACAGCCTTCCCAAGTGTCCCTTCCCTGCCCTCCTGGCCGTGGTCCCCTTGTCCCCTACTCTACACATTTTCTCTTTGGCTGCACTTTCCGCCTCAGAGAACATGGAGGGGGTGGATTTAGAAGTGCCTCGGGGGTCACCAAGGAAGCGCTTGATGAGAAAAGGCGTTGAGGGAAGTCCTGACTATCTGACCGTGTATCCTGCTCCCCAGTGGGGCATGACTGCTGTGTTGTGTCCCCTCTGGAGAATCGCCCGGGCCCTCTCGGGCCTGGGGGCCTGCGGCTGGGTGTGAGGGTGAGGAGGCAGGCCTGCGGCATCCCGGGGGAGCAGTGCTCCGGGCGAGACTGCGGAGGGCATGTTCAGGAAGGGATTTCCGGGCTACTCCGAGGCGGAAAATTTGAGACTATGAGCTCCTCAACAGCTGTGTGCTCTGTGCTGTTTGGGCCGCTGCCTGGAGCGCCATGGCTACGGGATGAATACAAACGCATAATGGAAGAGGCTGCCCTTGGGGCGCAGAACAGACTTATTCATCCCTCGCTCCCCCACCTGCTCCCTGCCCGGCTCCCCCGAGACTTCTCTGGGACTTGATGTTGTCACAACTCATATAAATCCCAGTGTCATCTGGCTCTGTTGTCGGCAAGGCCCCAGACATCAGGGGGAAAGAGGGAATTTTCACTTTTCTCCATAGATGAGGGGAATCGATGGGGAGGGCCCGTGTCCACCCAGGCTTCCTGGGAAGCAGCTGGGGCCTGGAACACAGGGATGGTTAGGGATCCTTTGTGCCCTGTCCCCCTGGAACATTTTAGGTCATCCACTCCAGTGCCTTCTGCTTTGGAGGCTGGGCCGGGGGCTAACCGGGATGGAGCTGGGACTGTGGGCAGAGCACTCTCCCTAGATGATGGAGATCTTGGGTCCAAACTGGTGGACAGCCGTGAGACCCCTGTGACTGAGTCTGGGCTGGGAGTCTGGGCCTGGATTTGGAAAAATCATAAGAAGAGCATAGAAGTAGAAATAACACCTAAGACAGAAGTGGAGACACCGTCAGTGGCTTCCTTCTGGAAGAGGAGCCAAACCTGGGAGGTGATGACCCCCTAGGGCTATAGGTGGAAGAAGCTAAATAGGTTCATAAGATAGCAAGTGAGTTTAGTGACCAAAGGAGGTAGATGGCATGGTAGAGAGTCAGGGCCTCTCCAACACAGGTTATAGTGGGACCTCCCCTCCTTTCATCTGGACCTCATACTTCTTTTGATGCAGCCTCTGTTAGTCTCAGCTAACTAAGCCGCCAGCTCACATTGTCCACTCTCAGCGAGCTTATGTCTCGTTTCACAGAATATAATGCCTGGCCAGCTCTCCCTGTCCTGCCAGCTGGATTTATTTCCAAGGCTTAAAAAGCAGGACTTTATAGGAAACCCTGATGGGTTCCATCTTGCACTGTGCCAGATTTCCTAGAGCGTGCAGATCATTTGGGTTTCTAATTCCATACTGAGTGTCATCTATCATTTGCAGCTTGTGCTTCTCACATATTTGGTAACATCACAACAGACATGTTAAAATATACAGCCTCCTTCGTTAAGCATAATGAAAGTGTAATGGTGAGTTGAGTTGTGTTGTACTGCGCTTGACTTCCTGACCGAATGCTCTTTTCCTGAGGTAGGTATTTAATTAAATGTATTAGCTTTAATTTTGCAGCCTTCTTTCAATAAGTTTACCATAAATGAGCCAATAAGTTTACCCCAATCGCAAACATATTTCAAGGATCTGGGGAGCTTTGTAATGCAGAGCCGTGTGCCGGGAGTGCTGCATGGTTGAAACAGGACTGTCATTCTGCCCCCTCTTTCCAGGTCAGCTGCATCAGCATCCTGGCTGAACTTCCTGTCTCGGGGTTCCCTGTCCTCAACCTGGTGCCTTCTATACGTGGCTTCCAGACTCATCACCCTGAAATACCACTTCTTTTTGCCCCATCCTTTCTTGACAGTCTGGGTTGGAGCTGGAGCCAGGCCAGGCCACTCGGCCTGCATGGGGCTTTTCCATTCCCAGCTGCCAGCCCCAGGGCGGCCCAAGGTCCCTCTGCCCTAACGCAGGCCATCCCTGAAGTCAGGCCAGGGCCTTTGTTGGCGCCTTAACCCACCACGCTTCTTCCTCCACATCCACCGTCGCCCCTGGTCTATCTCAGCCTGGGAATGGGAAGATCTTCAGTAATACCATCCTGGGCCCGTAACAGAGGCTTTCCAACAATACGGACTGTTCCGAGGCTCCTCACGTTTCTCTCCAAAGACTCACATTTCCTGTAGTCTTGATCTTTTCTTGGGAACATCTCCTAAGACCTCCGCCTTGACTTTCTGCTCGTCTCCCATGGGAGAGAGAGACTGGCCTCCTCGCTGTGAAGGTCCCATGGGAGAGAGAGACTGGCCTCCTCACTGTGAAGGTGGAGGGATGGGCTCTGGGAAGTGCAGGTAGACGGACCGGGAGGGAGGACCAAATGGCGCTGGGACGAGACTGGTGCCGCATGACAGAAGGCTGGGGAGCCTCTGACTGGGTGGCAGTGTGGTCCTATCCAAAAGTTAAATTCATAACTTAAAATAATCTAATCAATTGGATTAAAATAATTGTATTTTTAAAAGATTTATTTACTTATTTTAAAGATATTTTTACTTATTTTAGAGAGAGAGAAAGTGCATGTGAGAAGGGGGAGGGGCAGAGGGAAAGAGAGAATCTCAGACTCCCCTCTGCGTGTGGAGCCTGATATGGGGCTCCATCCCCAGGACACTGAGATCATAACCTGAGCCAAAAATCAAGAGCCAGCCGCTTAACTGAGCCACCCAGGCGCCCCTAATCATTAAAATAATTTTAAATAAAAAAGAATAAATTACTGGTAATAATGGTGGCCCTTCAATGAGTCCCCGTGACATTTGAGCCCCCACTCTGAGTTCACATTACCTTGAATTCTCCCCATACTCGGGTGGAACAACAGACTCAGAGCAGGTACTCCCGAGGCCACACAGGCTGGGAGGACAGCCCGGGTCTGTCTGCATATAAGATCCCTGTCCTTGTTGCCCCACCAGCCCACTTTCTCACCCCGAGCGGGTATTCACCGGTTGCTGGAGAAGCGCAGCATTTCGCCATCCGTCTGCCTAGATCTTTACCAGTGCCAAATGGTTTTCATTACTGTAAGCAACGATTAAAAATCTGTTTTAATAGCCCATAGGATGGCATCCCATTATTCTTTTAGTATTTTTCTCTTTCTTCTTTTGTGTTCACTTTTCCAGATAAACTTCGTTAGTCATTTTGGTAAAGTCCCCCCAAAATCCCATCGGTATTTTAACTGAGATCATACTATATTTACAGATTATTTTAGAGGACAATTGACATCTTTGAGTTATTGTGGACTGCAGTCCACTTATTTTAGAGGACAATTGACATCTTTGCGTTATTGCGGACTGCGGTCCATGCATAAAATACGTCTCTCCATTTATTCAAGTTTTCTGTTATGTCCTTTAGGGTGATTCACATTTTTACCCTTACAAGCCTCATATTTCTTGTTGTGTTTATCTCTGAGAAATTTATTTTTTTTTGTTGTTATTATGAAAGGAACCCTACCTTCCATTATATTTCCCAACTTGTTATATGTCTACAGGGAAGCTGTTGATTTTTGATGACCAGTAATTTTCTGCCTCACTAAATTCTTATTTCTCTTGAAGTTTCTCTTTTGGTTCTCTTGGGTGTTACAGGTATACAAGCAAACCGTCTGCAGAAAATGACAACTTTGCCTTCTTTCTCTTATCTAATTGTTTGGCTAGTACTTCCATAACAGTGATAAGTAGTGGTGGTGTTGGTGGGATGATATAATTTTTAATAAATCGTACATCACCATTTAATTATATCACAATTTAATTAACTGTCCTCTATTGTATACACGTAAGTTATTTTCAACTTTTCCCTCTTAGAAGTAACATTACAGTGAATGCATTTGCTTGACACCTGCTGTCCTTTTTATTTATATCAGCATGGTAGATTGTTAGTAGTAAAAATAATAGGTCAAGGAGTATGAACTGTTTCTGAGATTGCGGGTACTGAGTGCCAACTGATTTTCCTGAAAGGGTTTCTCTAATTAATTAAACGCATATATGGGAAAGCTTCGAACACTGGCTAGTGCCTTGCAGAATCTCAGGACCGGGGAACCATTTCCTTAGGGGGGATGTCTATTAAGTGAGGTTGGTTGCTCAGCCTGTTGAGAGGTGTTTTATAGTCAACTCAGTCTTCATTCAGAACAAGAGATTGTGGCATCAGGATGGGCTAGTGCTGAGGCCAAGCCGGCCTCTTGGGGGTCCCCTGAGCTGCAGTGCAGCAGAGCCTAGGTTTGCCTGCTTCTGAGAATCCCCTCTGCTGGGGAATGTTGGAAATTACACTAGCATTGGGCACGTGCCCAGTATTGTCCTGACTGGTCTTGCCCGGGCCCCAGAAGCCCCACGTCTGCGGCCCGGGCCATTGTCAGCCACACAGCAGCTCTGTGACTCTGCCCCTCTGAGCTGCCTTTTGTACATATGTCTCCCTCTCCCTTGTCTCATTCTTCCCTAGTAGCCCTCGTCTGTCCTTGCAGAAAGTAAACAAAGTGGTACGGGCTTAATTGTGCTCCCCTAAAATTCTTACATTGAAGCCCTAACCCCCAGAATCTTAGAATATGACTTTATTTGGAAATAAGATACAATAAGATGTAGTAAGTTGAGGTCACTAGAGTGGGCTCTAGTCTAATATGACTGGTGTCCTCAAGAAAGGGAAATTCCGACCAGAGACACGGACACTGGGAGAAGGGCCATGTGAACAAGAAGGCGGAGATCAGGGCACCTGTCTACAAGCCAAGAACCACCAAAGATTGCCAGCAAACCACCAGAAGCTACAGGAGAGTTGGAGAACAGATTCTCCCTCACAGCCCCTAATGGAACCCCCCCTGCGGACGCCCTGATCTTGGACTCGTGGTCTCCAGAACTGTGAGTCAAGAAATTTCTGTGGCTTCAGCCCCCCAGTCCATGGCACTGTGTCCGGGCAGACTGAGCTAACGAATGCATAGGGTAAAGGCTCCTCTGCTCAACCAACGTGAAGCAAAGGCCACCGTGTGCTCAGAAGGATGCGTCAAGATGGCTTCAACAGGCGAGGCCAAGAGTGCGAAGGGGCATGAGGGTAAGAGCCTAGAGTGAGCATGCTGGCTCCCAGGACTCAGCAGCCCCGAGGTGGGCCTGGAGCCTGGAGAGAGAGGGCGAGGGTGCCCTCGGTCCCCAGGGAGCTAACCACATGGCAGCTGTCTGGGGAATGTTTGTTGCACAAACCCGACAGAGTCCCTGTGAAGGGGTCAGAGGCCCAAGCCCTGTAGCCGCCCCACTAGTGCTGGAGATACATGATGACCACATAAGGAACGTCACTTCGGGGAGGCGGAGGACGGGCCACTCGTGAAGCCTGTGACTCTGCACGTGTAGATGGACAGGTAGAAGTTGTCCTAGGTGAATGACACTGGCCCTAAAGCATGCTATCGTGCCCTTCCAAGGCTGGCAGTGGAGGAGGTCCCTGTGGAGAAGGGTGGGGGACCTATGAGCGCAACTGCTGTTCCCCCTTGGAGACTGCCACAGCCCCCAGCAGGCTGGCCCAAGTGCTGTGGCGGCCCGCCCTTCCCTTCCTCCCTCACCACCCTAGACACCCAGGCTGGTCGCTGGGGGAAACCTCACTGAAGACCTGGCCGACCAGAGGCTGGGAACCTCGCTTCCATGGCAGCACTGCCCCTTCAGCTTCGGGGATGCAGCCTGAAGACCCCTGCCCAGAACCCCACTCTGCAGCTGGGCAGAGACTTTGGAGTCCAGCAGCTCCGGGGTAGAGTCCAGCAATGGCACAGCCAGTTCTGTAACCATGGCTGAGCTACTCAACCTCTCCGAGCCTCCATCTTCTCATCTGTAAAATGGAGACAGATCCCACCTGTCAAAGTTCTCCTGAGGGTTAAATAATATAATGGATATAAACTGCCCAGCATGGCACTGGCACATAGAAGTGATCACTGCCAGGGAACTCTTATCATTCCCTGCATAATATTCCCCAAATGATGGACACCTAGGTTCTGTCCGCCTTACGAATATGTTTCCTTTCCCTTAAGCTGAACAGCAGACGGGTCACTAAACGTGAGAGGCATCAATGACGCATGCTCATCTTAAATTAATCATAATGGGTTCTGCACTATTCATTTCCACTCACCAGCCCTTGCTCACCAGAGACTTTTTAGGATTTCCCGAAAGCATTTTCAGGGATGCTTGTAAATTCATTTGCTTTGTTACAGGCAATACTCCCACTCCAAGCTCTTTCCTCTGTGAATGCTTCTCCAGCCACACATTCAGAGCCTTTCCAGTGCAGTGGAAGACCTCAGATTCCCATATAAATTAATTGAAATCCTAATAGTTTGTCTGTTTGTTCATGCTTTCATTGATTCACTCCTTCCTTCATCAAAGAGCAGGAATTACTTAGGCTAGAAAGGTGTATCCAGGAAGAAAGAGCAAGAGGTCACAGTCATGAGAGGGCTCCGGGTCTGGGGGCAGCTCGGCTTGGCTGGGGGTGGACTAGAGGGTGTTGTGATTGATTAAATATTTCCTGATCATGTTCTGTGTGCCAGGTCCTGTGCTAGGGGCTGATAAAGCAGTGAACGGGGCAGCCAGGGACCCTGACCTAGACCTGAGAACTCAGCAGGGAGAAAAGTCACAACTGATGATAGAAATTATCCTGTGGTCACCGTGGTAACACACAGGGGAAGCAGAGGGTGCTGGGAGAGTGCACAAGGGGGGCTCTGGTCTGTCTTGGGAGGCAGAGAAGGCCAATCTCGGGGACCTCTATGTTTAGAGGAGGAAATTATTAGCGAGGTGTCTACTGCAGGGTGGGAGTGAGGAAAAAGGTATTCCAGGCCAAAGGAGCAGCATATGCAAAGGCCCTGAGGAGAGAAGGAGCTTGGTATAATTTAGGAACTGAGACGACAAGTGGCATGCATGGAGCGAGGCAGGAAACAAGGCTGGAGGAACAGGCAGGGTCTCACGAGGGTTAATGGGAGCAAGCAGGAAGTAAAGATTCGTGTCTATAAGACTTCTGAGTGACGATAATTTGGGGTGTGATGAGATTACAAACTCACAAACAGTGCCCAAGGCCAGGTGGCCAAGTGGCACCTTGGAGATGCCTCTTGGTCCAAGGGGCTGCCTGAGGGAAGCATCGCCAGAGAGAACACTGCTTGGCAGAACTCACCAAGCCTCGGGGCAGCCAGGCATCTGCCTGTGGCTAAGAGGCCACCCCTCTGCCTCCACCTCCTACCTGGGCTCCAAGGGCCTCCCAGGCCCATTCTTCCTACTGTCCCTGACTTCTGCATGTGTCTTTATGCAGCCCCTCCATTCACAGGCCTTAAAAAAGGATTTACTGCAGCCTAAACCCGCTGTGGTAACTTAGAAGAAACGGAATGGCCCCTAAGTGGCCATGCCTGTCTGGTACGCTGCATAAAGTTGTCTGACATCTCTGTTTTCCAAAAACCAGAGACCAGACACAACAACTAGCTCCAGCAAGCTTTAGAAATGTCCCCCCATCCCAAATACGCATCCTCTCGAGCCCGCAGCCGCCAGCAACCTGGAGCCATGGCCCCTCTGAGGCTTGGATGAGGTTCAGCCAGGCTGCCCTTTGAAGATGCAGTGAATTCTAGAGTGACAGTGAAGCACGGTTCCGTGGGGTGAGCCACATCCCGGTCACACATCGCGCAGAGCAAGTCAGCTGGGTCTTATTACCGAGCCACTCGGGGCCAAGCACCGTGTGGGCACAGCAGAGCCGCCTCATCCCCCGAAGGGACGCATCAGCATAGGAACAGCACGCTGGTCTGGCGTCCCCAGCATCACACCACCTCATTCCCGAGAATGAGTGGAAAGACTCAGCGCCTTGAAAAGAACCTAGTTTCCGTTTTGAAGTTTAAGAAAAAGAGCTTAGACGCTATTTTCTGTTCACCTACACCTTACTAGCACGTACATCGGCCTGGTCATCTGCTCCCACTCCCTTCACCCAAGGCGCAGCCGCGAGAGTGGGCAGTGAGGCCAGAGGCAAGCGCGCAGGCGCAGACCCGCAGCATGGACCCGCGGCCGCAAGCCAGAGCTCGCGGAGTGCAGCACCGGGGCCTGCAGTCGTGTCTCCCCGCCACCCCCCCGCCACCAGCGCCGAGCACAACAGACTCACAGCCACGGGACCAAAGGTAGCGTTTTCTTTGCCAGCGGAATCCTCAAAAATGGATTCCGTTGTGTTTACAGTGGCTGGCTTTAGATGGGGGGCATGATACCGGTTCATGTTATGCGCGTATATTAAAGTATGGTGGTTCACCGTAAACCTATATGGTGTCATATGTTAATTATATCTTGGGAAAACTAGAAAACAATTTTAAAGATGAAGGCGTAATGCGTTTTAGAAAAATCGCCCCCCCCAAAAGAGATCAAACTAAAAGTAGGTTGGTACTTAAAAGGATAATTTATCAGAAAAATTCACTGATGTTGAAAAAGCTCTTTCCCTGTTTCAAATAAATGAAGTGTCAGTGAAATAATGCCAGCATTAAATAATAAAGGCACCCCAGGAAGGGTGTGATTAATTATCTAATCAGGGCACAAGCAATGAGTGCTGTCAGCTTGTGGAAAGGCACGGCCCCGTGGGTGTGGCATTACTGACGGATGGGCCAGAGGAAGGCCTTGTGCAGGGCCGGGTCATAGTGGGAACAGGCTCGAGGGAGAAGGTGGGAGAGGTGCTCCAGGTGGGAGAGGTGCTCCAGGTGGGCGGTATGGCAGGAGCAGAGGCAGGGAGGCTGCAAAGCACTGGTCTGCAGGAGGGAAGTTTGTGGGTGGGTTCCGTGAGGGGAGCCTGCTGGGGCCAGACTGTGACCCGGACACACCGCAGACATCTCCTGGTGGCTGCTGCTGACCGGTCCACAGAAACTTCTTTGAGGGCCTCTCAGGCATGCCCCTGAGAATGCCCTGTGCAGGGCTAATGGCTGGGGTTGTTTTTGG